>NW_025953279.1:0-197020 GCF_022496945.1 Annulohypoxylon maeteangense | reverse complement strand
TTAAATTACGATATTTAATTTTTTATTTAATATATATAAAATAATATATATACGTTTTACCGGCGTTTTTCCGGTTTTATATAACGTAAATAATACTTATATATTTAATTATTTAAGTTTAATTTTAAAAACGTAAAAATTTATTAATAAATATTTCGATTAATTAAAAAATACATATTTAAATTTAAATTATATTATTAAAATAATAAAACTTTTATAAAAGTTTAATTTTAATTAATTAAAAAAATATTATAACTTTATATTATTAAACACGGTTATAAAAACCGTATATTTATTAAATATTTATTTATTTTATTACTTTTTTTATTATATTTTTATTTATAAAAATTATTTTACGTTTAATTAAAAAGAAAATTAATGGTTAAATATTTATAAAATCGAAATTTAGTTTATAAAGTTCCCGTTAAATTCGTAAAAATTCCATTAATTTTTAATTTTAAAAATAAAATAAATAAAAAGTTTTATTTATATATATACCGTATTTTTTATAATAAAAGTAATTAAAAGTTTTTCGCGTAATAACGTTATTATTTTTAAGTTTTTTAATTTCGTTTCGTAATTTAAATAATATAAAATAAAATAAATAATAATGCGTATATTTTTAATATAATTAATTTTTTAATATTTATATTAAGTCCGGTTTATTTATTAAATAAACGTATATATATAATTTTAATATATAACGGTAAATAATTATTATTTAAAAAAATAAGTTATAATATTTATTTATAATAACTTATTTATTAAATAATTATATATTATTACACGAAAATTAATGTTAAATATCGTTAATATTAAAATAAATATTATTAAATAATTATATATTATATTATTAAAAATATAATTAATTAAAAAAACATATTAATATATAAAAAAGTTATATATTAAAATTAATATAAAATTATCGAGCATTTAAAACTTAATATAATTTTAACGTTTATTAAATAAATTATTATTAAATAAAAACGTAAAATTTTTTTCGAAAAAAAAAAAAGAAAATTACGAATTTTAAAACTTTAAAAAATTATTACATTAATTTTAAAATATTATTTTAAATTTTTATATTAACTTTTATTATAAATATTTAAAAATTATTTATTTTATTAAAAAATATTTAAAATTAAAAAAACGTAAACTTAAGTTATTATTTAAAAGTAAAATTTCGAACGTAAAAAAAGTTTATTAAATATCGGTTTTTTTTTAAGTTAATAATTAAAAGTTTATAAAATCGAAATTAAACCCGTAAAATCCCCGCGAAAATTTTATTTATAATTAATTTTAAAAGTAAAATAAATAAAAAACTTCATTTATATATATATCGTATTTTCCATAAAAAAAATAATTAAAAACTTTTCGCGTAATAACGTTATTATTTTTTAATTTTTTAATTCCGTTTCGTAATAAAATTAATTATTATAATTTTTATTATTATTATTATTATTATTATAAAAAAGTTATAAAAATATAAAAAATAATATTTTTAATAAACTTAAAAAACGGTATTATATATTAGTAATAATATTTTAAAATAATTAAATTTATATTTAACGTAACTTTTATTAAATAAATACGTACTTAATTTTATTAATAATATTATTTTTTTTACGTTTTTTTTTTCCGTTTTCCGGTAAAAAAAATATAATATAAACCGTTACGATATATATTTAAAAATATAAATTATTAAATAAATTATAAAGATTTTATATTTAAATATAAAATATAAAACTTAATTTAACACGTTTAATATATTTTTAATAAAATTTTAAAATAATTATATAAATAACGGTTTTTTAACGTTAATATTAATTATTATTATTATTATTATTTTATTTAATAAAAAGAAAAAATTAAATTAAACACGTTAAATTAATAAATAACTTTTTTTAAAAATTAAGTATTAATTATAAAAAAAATAATATTAAAAATTTAAATAATAAATAAAAATATAAATAATAATTAATAAAAGTTATTTAATTTTTATTTAAATATTATTATATTTATAAACTTTTTTAAATATTATCGTATTTTACATTTAAATAAAACTTATTATTAAAATGAAATATATTTATTTTAAAATAAGTTAAAAATTTAATATAATAAATATCGATTTTTTTTAATTACTTTTTAAAAATTAAGTATTTAAAATAAAAGGTTTTATAATTTTAATACTTAATAATATTTATTTAAAAAAGAAAAAAAAATTCGAATATAAATAATTAAATAATTTACTTTTTTTTAAAAAGTTTATAATTTTTTTTATAATAAAATAATTAATTTTATTAACGTTAATTTACATTAAGTTTTAAATAATTACTTAAATATAATATTAAAATAAAAAAATTAACTAAATAAGTAAATTATAAAATTTAAATATTAACGTAAAATTAAAAAATAAAATAAAAAATAAATAACATATAATATATACTTAATAAAAAATAAAAATAAATTATATTTTTCTTTAAGTTTAATAAATATTTATTTATATAACGTTTATTTTATTTTTTCCTTTATTAATAAGCCGTAAAATTTAATAATAAAAATTAATATTATTTTTTCGTTTTAATTTATTAAATTAAAAACTTTATAAAATAAAAAATATTTTTATTTATAATAAATATATATTTATTTAAATATTAAAAATATTATTATTAAATATTAATAACGTTTTATAAACTATAAAACATAATATAAATTCCATATATACTACTTATTTATACAATGTACATTTTAATACATTAATTAAATTAACAGGTTAGCGGATACGGGCTTATGGTTCACCTTATTTAACGATATTACGTTAATTCGACAACAGCGAACCATGAGAACAAATCCGCCAACCCGCTAATTCAATTAATGTACTGAAATATAACGCTGTGACCCACTGTAAGATTCAGGGCACCGTGTGGAATATGTATTAGACTGTACGTTACTACACTATATTATACTATATACATTTCAATACATTAATTGAATTGGCGGGTTGGCGGATACGGCCTTATGGTCCACCCTCGATACTAAGGCTTATTATTTTAATAGGTACGGATCTTAACGTATTAATAAATATAGTAAATATGGGTAGGTACCTAGGTATGTACAATACCTACGTACCTACCTAGTAGCCAACTGGAGGTGTTTGCAAACCCACTACGCTCAAGTCTTCATCTTCAGTGGATTCCGAAAAAGATACACGGACACGCTTTGCGGGACCGTACTCATTATGGTCGACTCTCTTTCTCTTAGACTCGAACTCTCCTAGAAGAGCCGGGTGCTTTTTTCGCCTTGGACCGGGACAAGTCAAGTTCTGGAGTAGAGCCGACAGGAACCCCCCATCCGCCTTAGCTTCATTTCTATCAATTCGCTTTCCATCCTGTAAAGAATACTCGCTAAATTGATCAAAGTCACTCCAGGACCATATTTCAATTTTCTTATTAGGGACGCGCCTAGCATCAATGTAATCAACAATGTTGACTAGAACCTTCTTTAGTTCTCGTCTACATTCGGCGATAGTATTTTGCGATGCAACACCGATCTCTTGACACATATTTTGGTAGATTTCAAGCTTCTCTTGGTCACTTAGCGAGTCGTTGCTGAGCTCGGGGATGGTCTTTAACGTTGTGTTGCTGGGTTGTGAGGAATAAAGAAACTTCAACTCGTCGCGAATCGCTTTGGTTCGTTCTTTCCGATACGTTTGAGAGCCAGAAACTATACCCTGGGAAGAAGCGAAGCGGCTAAATTCATCGTCAAAGGAGGCTTTATTATCCGGCTCGAAGTCGGGGAATTGGTCGAAGTAAGATTGTGACGCTGGTGGCATGAAGGCTACATCATCTTCGATCTTGACGATGGCCAGGCTGTGACCTCTCAGGTTTCCCGAGGTTATGGATGGGGTATTCGGCAGGTCATCTTCTTCGTCTTCTATGCTGTCTTGGTCGTCTTGGTCCTTAGAAATAGCATCGCCAACGAATGTCAAAGCGTCGTTGTACGTATCAAACCCTTTAAACGCAGCACCCGAAAACTTAGAGACCTGTTCTTCACATTCTTCCCAAGTGTTGTATATTCCGGGCTGTCTGCCGGCTCGTACAGCATAATATTTGGGCTTCTTGCGCTTATTAGCCATCCCGTCTGTTTCCAATGATTATCTAGGTAGGTACTTGAAAGTTTATAATGGTTTGTCTTCAACCAATAAACTAAACACGTCAACGCGTTTCATTGTAGTACGCAGATAAGGAAAATATTTCTTTTAGATTATTGGTATGTGAATATTATGAACTAGGGTATATTTCAATAACCTAGTAGATACATAAAATAAACAGACGTTGGCAATCGCAATTTCTAATTACTTGTAATCCGAAAACGTCAAAAATTAAGAGTTCGCGTTGCTTGCGAACCTTGGGAAATAATTCGACCCCGTTCGTTTATATGTTCAAACAACTAGGTAAGTATCTACCTAAACACCGGTTTAATGAAGATGCTTGAAGCGCATCAACCTCTGCGGCCAGATTCCTTGTTTCCCAGGCGACAGAATGCCGTTAGGGTCTAACGATTCCTGAAAAAAAAAATACAAGTTAGGTACCTATTTTATCAAAAGTTCATCCGTCGTAGAAGGCAGACTTACCTTCAATGTCTCGACGAAACGTCGGTAAGCATGATTGTTGAAATCGAACAGATCAGCGTTCAAGTCTATCGAGTATCAGTCTATTCCATTGGGTGGAGTGGGAATCAAGCATCCAAGTACAATATCAACCTACCCATGTGGTTTATATGTGCTCTATACTTCGCAAAACCTCGCTTGCTACCTTGCTCGAAAAGGTTGTTGAAGACTTTATCTACGCCGACTCTTTGCTTTTCGCTGGTCTTGTCAAAGCAAAGCATGGTAACAAATATGGCATACCTCTCGTGCATGAAGAAGTCGCACAGAAAATCGAAGCCTTGTTCAGCGCAGATTCCCTTAGCCGTCCTCGCCCATTCTAGTACGGTCTTGCCATCCAGGGGCAAGATAGGGGAATATGCCCCGTGTGCCCCAACCGAGTCGTTGCGGAGGTTATAATAGTTCACCATTGGTATGTTCCACATGCTGGGGATTCCCACTCTAATTCCACCATAGACTGGATCAACAGCTGTTGCTTCAAGAAGTCCACCATTTTCGTTGGTGAATAACGTATGGCGAAGACGACCGACAGGGGCATCCTTGGCCACCACTCGCTGGACCTCTTCGAATTGAGCCTTGATGAGGTCCGTCGGTCCGTAAAGCCCGAATTTCACGGTCCAGATACCAGCATCTAGATCTTGCTGCATCTCTTTCAGCCTCCAGTCTGGGATCGGGCCCTCTCCTTCCCACCACTCCGAGTGTTTGCCAAACATGGTAGCCCATTCCGCGATGTAAAAGACGTATACCATGTATGGTAAGGTGCCGTTACGTCGAAGTTCTCCGAAAACATCGGTTATGATTTCGATGTGCTCAAATTCCGGGACATCAAAAGAACATGCCATGTATGCCTGCGGTTGCGGCGTTAAGTTGATGCCCATCTTAGTTACTATTCCGAGATTGCTCTGTATGAAGAGCCCGTCGATCGTCGGACCAAATGTCAGCTTCGTTATATGCGCCGACGGCGAATTGGACATGGCAAATTGACCCGTGCGAACAACATCGCCGTCCGCAAGAACAACTTCCATACCGGCCACGTTTTCGTGATGTACTCCGGTTGGAATGAACCCCATACCTCTATCAAGCGTCTACAGTTGTTAATTCAAACCCCCCTTTTTCTGTCAGAGGCGGATACCCACGTTACCGATGACACTTCCCCATCCGAGAGATGCCGTGCTCGGCCAGACTTTGAGTTTGTTTTTCGCGCAATATTCGTACAGGTCTCCAAAGGTTACTCCGGGCTCAACTACTGCGTAGCTGAATTTTTCGTTCACCTCTAGGATTTTGTTCATCCGATGCAGGTCTAGAGCAATACACCCAGGAACGCGCGGTGCTGGTCCTCCATAGCTTTTTAATTTTTGTTTTTAGCCTTATCCATATAATAGATTAGAACTAACAATACCCTAGATTTTTTCCTCTTGACTTTAAAAGAGAGTCAGTAATTTCTTCTGTGGAATAGTTGAGGAGAGGTTGCACATTTTCAGGATTCATGGGGGTAACAACCTTGGAACCCTCTATTCAGCTTGACTATAGGGCTGTCGCGACCGAGACCGAAAAGAGAGGGAGAGAAGTCTTGAGAATACATACGAATGTCCAAACTGGGATTCTGTAGTCATTTACAACCTTCAATACAGCTTGAAGTTCCGGCACCGAAGATGGACTATACGAAGAGTTAGTCATTTATTTATCGATTAGCTGTGCCCTACAAGGGACTCATTTACCAGAGTGCAGCACTCGGCACACTTCTCCTATGTCCAGACTCGGGGATCTCGTAGGGATCGACATAATCCCTTAAGTCCTGTCCGCTAAAAACAGCATCCTTTCCTAGAGCATTGATAAGTTGTCCCAGAGCTGAGGTGAATTCTTCTTTGGACACGTCTGGTGGTAAGACAGTTTCGATTTCCTCAAAGAGTGGCTTCGAAAAAGCTTCTTCATGAGCCGTTTGGTATAGGGGATCTGAGTATTTGAGCCGCAAAGTGGTGGCCATGTCGTTTGAATTTCACGTAAGGGACCTCGGGAATCTCTACGCCAAAGAGAGAGGGAAACGAACAAGCATCACAACTGAGGAGAGAGCTTCTCTTTTAACCTCGGCGTACAAGCCGCTTAACTCTCGTAACCGTCATGCTTAATGTGCGGAGATAATGATGATGGCCCACTAGAACAAGGGGTAATTCTCTATATACCTAGGCATGGATATACCCGTTTAACTTTCCCGACACGAATTCGGCAGTTGTGGGCGAAGCTACGGTAAAAAATCAACAACCTTGGAAATTAACCAGCGTGTAGGATGTAAATCTTAATCGAACCACCATTGACCAGTAATATTTGAGCGTATTGGCATTCATTTATTCTATTTCTATCCCGGATCGGAATGAATTATCTAGCTAATAAACAACCTTCCCGTCGCGCAAACTAATACAAACAAAGGCATAACAGAATACCATTGACGAACTAAAACATAAGTAGGTAAACAAAACGCGATATCGCGCCAGCCGCACCAAGATCCCGCGTATCCATCTTTTCATCTCTCACTCGTGCTTAATTTTTAAACTCACGCTCCAGCATTGTTAAGCACATTATCGACATATTCATGCGCGTCAGCATCGGCAGCATCCCCCGACCGAGATAGAGTGTAATAGATGAAGCCGGTACCGTACGTTAACGCAATTGGAATACTGATGATGACCCAGGCAGGAAATGTCTTGCCCTTACGGAGAAGGATTTGCACAATCTGGACTCCGCAAAAGAGGGAAAAGAAGATGTAAGGAAGCTTATTGGCGGCAAGCCATCGGAAGTAGGAAGCGCCCACAAAGAAGGAAGAGACTAATAAAGAAAGAGCGGCGACAAAAAGAATATGCCAAAACGCTTTTCTAAACGTAGACCATGATGACATGATCACCATCCAAAGCCAGCCAACCAACCCCGTCGGTGGTTTGATAAGCGATTGCAGGTGACTATCCAAGGTCTGCGCATCGACGAATCCCTCTTCGGGGTATATCAAGCCCTGTTTATAGATGACCCAGCAGTCTGAGAGGTTGACAACATCCTGGCCCTCGCTGGTTTCCTTATATCCATCCCAGCTCACCTCGTCCTCGAAAGGCCTTTCCAGCTCGGCTTCACCTTTGCCTTTGTTAATGGGGTGGTACCGCGTTAACTTGGGGAATACGGCAAATTTAACCCTAGCACCGCGGATCCGATGGTACTCCATGGTACGGCGTTCTTCCTCGTTCTGGGGCAGTTTGATGGGAGTTCCGGTGCGGTTCTGAGCCGGTCGCCCGGCCATAGATTCCGTAACGTACTCAGTCCAGTGTCTGTCTTGCTCCTCGTAAAACGCCTTAGAATCGCGATATATTTGCATATCAGATTGCCTCTCGATATCGTAGTCCATACGCGCGCCGGGTGTAGCAGAAAGAACATGAAAAATACTAGGAGAGACGGCGGTGCAGACCTGAATCACACCCGCGTGTGCGATGATAGCGTGTATTTCTTGTAAGAAGCACTCTTGACAATAGTCATTCGCCAGACTGTTCGGAACAACCTCCTTCATCGCGTTAAGTAGCGGTAGGAATACCTTCATCGTCTTGGCCGCCAAGTCGTCAACCTGGGTCCAGAAATTGCGCGGCAGCAGACGTCCCTCCATGCCGTATCTCGCGGTGATAGCACGAGCAGTCTTGCGGCCGTAACCTTCACGTCAACATATTAGCGAATCAACTCTTAAGTAGAAAGGGAGGGGGAGGGCAAGAGAAGACCGAAATAAACTTCCTAGCCGAGATTACTCACCTTCTTTTTGTATCCATAGGAGGTCAAGCCTTTCTAGTTCATCCTGGATAACCCGTTCGGCCCCGAACAAGAGCTCGGTAAAAATCTTTTTCTCTATAATCTGGGCCATGATACCAACTACGAGCCATTTTCGTTGCTGGCTCTCGTTTAAAATAGCAGGCCATCCGCCAACTTTTGAGTCTTCTTGAACAACGAGTCGGGAATACTCGGTGAACTGTTCCGTCAAGTGTGAGCCCCAAATCTGGTTGGGCCCTTGCTGAGACTCTGTAAGATATCGAAGGTCCACGCGGGCATCAAACCACTTATTTGAGAACTCCACTACGTTTTCGTAGAGGGCATTCCACTGGCGCCTAAAAAATTTATCGTCGTAGTCGCCAGGATGGATCTGCCTGCCGAGTAGTTCTTCGACGTTGAGATGCGCAGGACGGACATCATCTCTTAATTCACGTGTCATGATGTATGCATCAGATTTTTGAGTCTTCAGGTCCCGTCTCGTGTCCTCATCTGGGTCTATGATATCGCTTCTGTCGTTAGGCTCGGCGGCTACGATATCTGAGGTGTCCCACTCCTCCCAGCGGCCCTCTTTCTTGGCCGCTCTGATGTGCTTATAGAACGGTCCCCATTTTTTGTCAGAGTCTCCGAAAATTCCCGTCCACAGTAACTCGAAAACGCCCTTGGGATAGTCCCGGACATCTCCCTCCCTCGGATAAATCGCAGGCCGGACATTTGACTCGGTCGTCGCAGGCTTCTCCCCAGCCTTGCCGCCAGCTTTATTGCCAGGACCCCGGATGCCGGGGGTGCCAGGTACCGCCGATGCCATCATGTTCGTTGTGTGTCTAGGTACGTAGTATAATTGTGTAGCTCTTATACTTGATATTTGCCAATCCTGCTATCTGAAGTTGATACACACAGAAAAAGAAAAGAAAAATCTCCTACGAATTTAGTAGAATTTAGTGACGATTAGAATTAAAATGGACTCTAGGAGAGCAGAAGTTTATGATACTTTCTGGTTAAAAGGGCAACCGGAATTAGCAGCGATCAGAAAAGTTAGTAAGTGAACAAAGACTACCAATGCACAATGTTTCGAGACAATGACCGGTCTCCTCCAACTGTGATTGGATGTTTCCGTATGCTTCTTACCGGATTCAGTTATACAGGTGGACTGTCGCATTCCAAGGACCGCAAGCAGCCCGCCGGCTACTCCATTCTTTTATATCGCAAAAAGTATCTAAGTAGGTACCTAGACAACTGAACAAAGTCAAAGTAAAAAAAGAATTCGCTTTCATGCTATTGCGAAGCCATCGAATAGAGAAGCTTCGAGAAACAAGCCAACGGGAAATGTATGGAGATAGGCACAAAGGATTAGGATATGTATCTCTTCGATCTTTTTGTTCCTACGCTGAGTCCTTCCAAGCCTCTAAACATGAAAGACATCTATCTACCTAAGTATAGTTAATGTTAGCTATCGTACAGAGTCGCTCAAAGCCAATTGTTAGCTAGAAGACGGACGCCACCCTTTACTTCTTTATCAATTGTTTTCTCTCGTTTTTATGAAGGGTGATATTGCTGAGGTTGAGCTGGAACTTCATAGATGGGCTGGCTGGGGTTCACGATCTGCTGGGGATGGACGTAAGAGTTTCCAGTGGGTTGAGATGAGAGAGGAGAGGGCGAGCTCTGCGGGTAATAACCCTGCTGGGGATCAGGAGCCCCAGCCACGGGTATAGTATGCTGAGGATAGACCTGTGCGGCCTGAGGTTGCATCTGGAACTTCTCGCCATCGCTAGGCGATACAGCCGCAGCCGGGGCACCCCCGGACGCCACGACTAAAGGCATGGCCTTTAGTCCAGCCTTTCGGTGACGATGAAGCATGACGCCGTGGATGGATAGCGAGATAACGTATAGAAGGCTAGATAGTGTTAAAGAAATTATGTCTACAATCGACTTATAGTTTGGTAGGTAGCTTACAACTGGATACCACCTAAGCCCGCAGCCGCAGCGAGAGATCCGCCGTAGATATTTACCGCCGTGTTGTAGCTGCTTAAGTCGTAGTATTCATCATAGTAGTCGCTGTATTCGTGGTAGTATGCGAACGCAGAAGCAACCTGAGCAGCGAGGAGGGCAAATGAGATCAACCAAAAAATGACGAGAAAGATATCTAAGCCGAGTATGGCCCAGTAATTGAAGGCCTTCGGAGGACCAAAATTCGCAACCAGGCAATATATGCTAGTAATGATAGTCGCGACCGCCTATAAATCATATCAGCCTCGTTCTCGTTTCCTATCTCGCTTACTCAGGAAACTATCAGGATTGCATACAGTGAATAACATCAAGGCATCCCCCGCAAAAACTAAGTAAGCAATTCCAAAAGCGCACAACCCCAAACAGACGATGCTAAGGATTAGTTGGATTATCCGGATAGCAACGAAGCCTTTGGGGTAGAGGGGGATGTGTTCCTTCCCAGGGGCTCGCTGGTTGGAATACTTCGAAGACGGTTGTTCCATCTCGGCAAATGAAAGAAAATGTATAGCGAATAGAGTACTATACAAAGGATACTTGATGTACAAATGTGCTAATAGTATGTAACGATCATGAAGAGAAGGGCGGGACGTGCCTCAAGTAATAAAGGGGGGGGACATCCTGCTCATATGCATCTATAGACCCTAGCAACTCTCTGCAGACTAAAGACCCTTACTTGAGCTGCAAATCGTCCGCTAACTAAGAATAATATTAGCCTGCTTCATGATAGGAGGGGCAATAGGGTAGAAATCGACAGCGAAAGGCAGATTTCAGCTCCTACTAGGTATGTAGGCATCTGGCCCAAGGTCCCTTGGCTAGGTACTTGACTAGGACAAGGATAACAACAAATGGTAACTATCGCGCAACGAAGATGGGATCCGCCCAGGACGCTTAGATCCTGGGGATCTAGTAAAATGAGATGGGGTATTGTGGCTTCATAGCGGCAGCCTATCACGGAAACGCCAATGGAGATTGGGCTGGTTTGCGGCTTTTTGGTGGTGTTTTTTGTTTTGTTTTTGCGGCTGAGATTAGAGCCATATACTGGAAGGCATAATACACATCCTTGCCAGCTGAGAGTGTATTGGTTACTTACAGACTGCAGCAACGCGATGTTACCGCATAGTATAGAGGCTGGCCTCAACTTGTCAAGCTTTGGCAAATCTGTCAGTTACATATTAGAAGGTCTACTAAAAAGAGAGAATCACGAACAAAACATCATGTACGGGCACTAATAAAGCCTGCTAGTCGACATGGTCGGGACATTCCCGCTCGGACGACGATGTTATTTTAGGTCAAGTATTATCGACGACATGCAGCCTAACAGCATCGGGATGTTTGGTCGCTGTGACTGTTGCCGATACAGAAGTAAATGAGTGGCTTGCGGTATTAGAGAGGATAATTTCGCGACTGGTTGTGAGATTGAAACTTGGCGCATAGCTAGTAAGTAAAAAAACTAAGTAAAGAACCAAGCAACAAAATTCAAAACACTCGATACATACCCTCGGTACCTATATAACGTCGTATTTCTCTCAGCTGTATAAAAATGGAGTTCGAAGCTGAAGGGAATATCGATTCTGCAAGAAGCGTTGACGAGAAAAGAGACGATACAGAAAGAAATGTATCTGTGTTAAGTGCTAGCTACTATCAGCTAATGGAAGCGAGACGTATTTCTATTGGTTTACCAAAGCGCCCAAGATCTTGACTGAGTTTAGCGCACACGGCATTTCATGCTGGGTTGAAACTTGGCGCATCGCGGCATATTGGCAGGGTTAAATTAGATAACGGTACGGCTAAGCCGATCTGGTCGATCTGAATAGAATACCTAGGTTCGTACGGTCTGCGAATTGTTGATTACCTACTATGTAGATAGGTCGAGAAAAAATGCGAGATGCTACAATTTGAATCTGAACAGGGGTTATTTTTTAAACGACGCCAATGGAGACGGGAGTGGAAAATTACCTAGGTACTATGTACCTATCAACATGGTGCTATTATATAACGGAGGTAGTTGTCGCAATTCGTCGAAAATACGGATAAGCCCCTAAGCTTGTGGTCTTTTATCTGTTAATCAAAAGTCCAGTATATATTTGGTACTAGGTAGGTACCTACCAGGTAATTATGAAGAACCAGGCAAGATTACAACCTGGAAACAACAAAGCGCCGCGCGTACTCTTTCTAGGAAGATAGGTTTTTTCTAACAAAGAACCTTGGGCTATAGGAGGAAAAGTAAAGGGGTAGGTAGGTACATTGTAGGTACCTATGAGTTAGTTACTGAGCAGATAGCTACCTATCCACCTATCTACATACCAGGTAAACGTTAATAAACCAACTATATGTACCTACCTACCTACCTACCAAGGTATGTTATGTGATTCCAATACAGATCGAGGCATACGACATTGAATGTTCGGTACTCTCGAGTAACTCAGGGTGCACTGTTAGGTTGATATCTACCTAGGTACCTACCTACAGATACCTAGTATTAGGCAGGTAGATGAGAAATGATTAAGGGTACCTTAGCTAGTATGGTCCAGTACCTACATAGGATGCATTTACAATTTGTAGGTACAAGAGCAGACTTAACATGAGAAAGAACTCTATGAACCCCTAAATATACTCAATATGTGCTCACATAAGGATCAACCACGTGGGGTTTAGACTTCTGTAAAGTGAGATATCCGAGCTATCTCTATTCGTTCATACACTCTTGAAACTTACCTCCGCCCCATTTTTGACATCATATCTCTCACGTTCCCTATTGCCCAAAGCATAATTTGAGGGGTATGTCGTAAGAAGGAAGAAACGTCTTGAAGATACCTACCTAGTACATATGTATCCTTCTGATTCCTTCATTAATAAATTTTCTCAAAGGTCCATCAAGTTAGGTAGGTAGATACCCATTCACTTGTATACCTCAGACCTAACCCTAGCTCGAAGTAGAGGAACATATCTCCCAATATGTCAAGACGTCCTCCTCCAGAGCCAGATTCCAGCCCCAAGATAAAATCTCGCTGGTCTGAGATCGAAGATAACATCCTGAAGCAGGCGGTGGCACGACACGGCGTGAGTCATTGGGACGACGTGGCTAGGCTTATTTGGACGAAGAAGAGTGCCGAAGAGTGCCGCGCACGGTGGGCGGAGATAGTCCCTCTGCTGCATGATGGACTCGCGCAACGAGAGCACGATCTTGGGCAGCGTCGTAAGAGGAGTATGACGGCATTCGCGTCGGTATCAGAGACGCCACAGAATAAGAACACGCCGAGCTTCGAACGATTACCGCCACCCTTGATCCAAGATCGGAAAGGGGAAGAGGAATCTACCAAGACTCAGAGTTCAGTTGGGTTTAAGTCGAACATCCAGCGCCATACTGAACCCCCATCGCCTTCATCTCGAGCTCCATCAACAACAAAACCTCCACCTTCATCCCTCGCAGTAGCCCTGACTGCTAGAGGACGTCGAAACACTGAACCTGGAGTTCGACCATCCCAAACAGCTGCGGAATCTCGCAACGGGGAACGGCAAGGGAGAGAATGGATGGCGCCTCATCCGCTGATGCCGGGACGGTCCCGTAAACAATCTATCTCGCGGAACGTGGCAGTGTCGAGGAATGACGATAGTACCTAGCTGATTAGTTAATCACCCTTTCTCAACCCTGTGCTATCGGCAACAGCTCGTGAAGTACGTCGCTCGGTTCGGAGGATTTCAAAGGTCCTAGTGTTCGATTAGCGAGCGAGGACATACGGTAACGGTGCAGAAATATAGAAAATATAATGACATAGATAAAGGGGGTCGACAGATGTTCAAGATATACCAGGTACTCAGGTAGCTGTAGCTGATATTATACCCATCATGTCGCTCAATATCACGGAAGACACCGTATCCAAATACATAGTTCTCGAGCGAAAACTTGACCTTATATATAGTCAATTAACCCAACGTCCCACCAAGTCCCTGTAGCAGTGTACGATGTCTATTTTACAGTAATTTGCCGGCTTTGTTCTCGTCTGTAATCGTCACCTCTTCGCAGGACATTAGCTCCCATCACCCATGCCGCAGCCGCGAGAGATAGAGACCCCTCTCGGAGATCATTAAAAAAAGACCCGGGACCCATAAAGCCATCTTGCACGCAAGAGTCACCCACTATAATCTTACCCACCCCGCCGATGCTTTCTTGTCCGTCTATATATCGTAGCGAACAAGATGCCAACTTAATAATTGTAATAATAATAATATAAAATAGAAAGAAATTGATTCCCATTCTATCGTAACTCTGTCGATTTCCCCACCGAACCGAACAATCCGCGAAGCCGGTGATGAGAAACGATCAATGTCAAGTTAGATAGGTTGGTATGTATGTATGTATGTATGTATGGTATGCCGGTGAAATGTGTCGTCGCATCGACTCAATTCATCTGCTCGAAGAGTAAGTGATAAGTTAGGTACAAATCGAGCCGACTATCGTACGGCTCTGCACAATCCATCAAAGCAAAAAGCCCACGGGGTATCTGATCGAGACCTGATGCAAAAAAAAAGTAATAAAGAGCACAAGGGGGAAAATGACGAGTTTGAACTCAATTTTGGAATTCAAACAATGAGACGTAAAGGTATCGGCATGAACCTCGTTCGCTTCGTACACCCCTTCTAGGAGAAATCGTCTGCGGTTGGTGACATGACCAGACGGTCGATTCGCTGGACTAGGTCTTTAGTCTCGCGTACGATCTCGAAGGCGATAGGCGGTAGCGTCTGCGTCCACATACGCCATTCCCTGTCGCTATCTCCGAGGCCGCGAGCTGCTAGATCTTTACCCTGCTCACCAGCTTCAAGTAAGCGTTGGCGACAGGCGGATAGTCGATCCGTCATCTCGCTGCTGTTGCCGTACGCCTCAGTCTGCGCAACAACTTTGCCGACGATATCGGCGATCGATGTAATCTCGTCGTTGATCTGCTGGATGGGCGCATCCCCACGGATGGAGCCGACCAGGCCTTGGATGGTCTGAACCATGATCTCGGTTTGATCTTCGAGATATATCTTGAGATCTTCGTTCTTGGCATCCTGTCGTCCCAAGCCGTTGGGGGAGTTATTCTTATTTATCCCCATGAAAGTCATCCCGTTTACGCCGCCGTTATACCGTTCGCTGGATTCCCTCGGCGAGCTAACAGGGCTATATGCGGAAGAATTGGCACTATCACGTATTCCGGCACGCAGACCTTGGAAAGGCGGAGGGGGTACAAGAGGAGAATCCTGCGGTCTCATATACGCTTCCTCCTGCTGCGTCGTCGTAGAGCGATTCGAGAAGAACCCGGTCGACTCTACCGGCGTCACCGTGCCATCATCGCCAGCCTCTAACTCGCCAGCCGGCGTGGCGCGGATTTTCACGATTCGTAATAGTTCCACCAAAGCAGCGACCAGATGAGAAGCAGCCGCATCAAGCAGAGAGACAGGGGAAATACCGGCCCCGGAAGCGAAATTCTTGGATGCGGTAATTAAGTTGTTTGCGGTGGCAGATACACGGCTTTTAAGCTTCTGCTGCTGCTGGATTTGTTCCCCGTCATTAGGCTGGGATTCGTCGATGTCCTTGGTGATGCGTCGGACACTGACGATTACCGCTTTCATAGAGTCAATCACTTTGTCCGGGTCATCGATACGAGCCCTCTGCAATAATTCGTCAATGGCAATTTGAAACTTGGTGACGTGAACGTCCTTAACCAGACCTTCATCTTCCGTGAAGCCCCTCTCTCGCACATACTTGCCGGCATCCTGATCGATCGTAAGTCCCATCGATGAGGCACGCATGTTGCGAAGTTGGGTCTTGGTGCGGGCGTAACGGTTTCGCCAGTCCCGGACTTCTTGTTCTAGCCGCTCGACGGTCTTCTCCAGCTCGGACTGTCTCTCCCAAGAGGGGCTGTGTTGCTGCGAGAGTATCTTCATCTCTTCCAAGAATTGCCGAGCTTCTAACCGCACACTTTCCGTCACTTGCTGCTGCTCTTGAAGTGCTTTGCGTAGCTCCTCGTTCTCCTTAGCAACTTCAGAATCTCCCCCGATGCCCCTATTGCTACCGCTTTGCTGAGCCTCTTCAAGCTCCTCCCTTAATTTCCGCGTCTCCATGGCATTATCATCTCTCACCCTGTCGAGCTCTTCTCGTAAGGACTCGTTCAGATTCTGCGCTTCGGCCAATTTGCTCTCGAGTCCTGTGCGCAGGTCATCCCATTCTCTTTTTTCCACGTTAGAGGCTGTTGAACGGGATCGTTCGCCATCCATCAATTGGACCAATTCGTCGTCCTTCTTTTTTAATTGGTCCTCCATGCCGTCTATCTTATCCCGTAGCTCCCGTACTTGGATTTGGTAGTCGTCGATAAGTTTCTTGTCCACCTAAAATCGGTAAGTTAAAATCCAAGTCGCTCTCGGTGACCGACGGCGGCGTTCATTGAAAACTTACTTCAGACAAGCCACCACTTGTTCCAATACTTCTTTTACTCTCTCGGTTACGTGATCTAAAATCGCTCTCGTCGTTCGACCCACCCTCATCGTCTTCCTCGACCATCGTGCTCTTGTTAGGCACTATCGTATTGCTCTGGAATTGTTTGGCGAGAGGACGGTCATAATTACCATTTCCAAGACCAGGCGACGGCGGCACGGGATAGTCGCCGGCAACCCTCGGAGCTGCCGAGCGGATGGAGCTCGCGTCTGACGGTCGTCGCATGCCATTTGGCCCTCGCATACCCATTGGTGTGCCCGCTCGGCTCGAAGGCATTCCCGGAGTACTCATCCGAGGAATATCCCCAGCAATAAATCGAGGTATGCGTCTTTCCAATTCGCAGAACACGTCCGTCGCGAGGTCTCTAAATCTAGGCGAGCCAAGGGTCGAAAGTTTCTGTCGAGCTTGATTACGCTTCGGGTGAAAGGTGTCTTCGGGTAATAAATAGGTCGGCGGACCGACGTTGGGGGGTGCATTGGGTGGCCTTCGACTATAAGCTTGCCGTCGCATCAATTCGTCAAAGACGTCAGTCGACAACTCCAAAAACTGAACCGAAGACAGGCGCAACAACTTGTCCCTTGCCCTATTAGGAGGTGGATTCGCCCTGCCATCCTTGGAAGTGGAAGATAAGTAACGTTTGAGGGCGACGTAATGTTCCCCTAGGACCGCTTCGGTACCTTCTTCGCGGAGACTTCTCCCGCTCTCGCTTCCCGCGTAGGCACTAGAACGTCCGACAGAAGGTGGCGGCGACGGACCGCCTACGCTCCTCGGACCAGGAGGGAAGCCATTCATGTTCCCGTTGGAACCGTTGGAGTCTGGGGGGGAGACGGGGCCTCGATTGTTGGGATAAGGACCGTCGTTGTCGACGTTTTGGTATTTTGACATTCCGGACCATTCGCTGCCAGCGCCTACAGAGACAGGTGAAAGCGGCGCATTTCGGGTATTCATGGTCAACATCAAGGTTGGGTATGCGAGCGTGATGTTGGATGTCTTTGGGGCTAAGGCAAACAACAAAGAAAGGCGGAGGGGAGAAATGCGCGCGCCACGTGAAAGAGGAGGAATAGGAATGGGAGTAGGAATGGGAATGGGAATCGAGGCGGCGGTAGAAGTCTCAAACCTAGCCCAGCCTAGTACTGTCAAATCCGATCTAATGCAGCTGCAGCTAGCTCCCCCTTGATTCCTAACCCGAATCGAAAACCGGTCCTGACTTTTCCTTCTTTCAACTGTTGCTCTGCGGTAATTCACTAAATCTCTACCCCTTTCCCATCCGAAAAGCAACGGTAAGCCGCCGAGGGGGAAGACGAGAGCGCGTGATAACAATTTGATAAGGTAAAGCGAATTTTATCTCGCGGCAGTAGAATGTAAGTCTGGTACGACCGATAGGAATAGGTGACGAGGAACGTAGTACAATCGTGGCACAGAAAGTCTTGGGTCGAAATTGTAACTGTAGCAGATGTTGCTATCCCCATTCCACGCGCAACAGGTTATATGATCAAAATGGAAAGGAAATTAAGAATTGAGGCAAGGGATGAGGCTTTCGGGGTGAGAAAACCGAGTAAAAGAAAAGGAAGAAGCAAAGTCCGTCGACAGACTTCGAATTTCAAACTTGGGGGGGTGAAAAGAACGTATGTTCCAAGGTGTCTTGTGGCTGGTGGCGTCTCAAGTTGGATAATTCCAAGATGCAAGCAAGTTGTTGCAGGTTGCAGGTTGCAAGTTGCAAGGAGGATTGCTGCAGGTACAGGCAAGTTACAGGCAAATACAACGCATTGGACATGAGTCATGTATGTATAGCATGTACAGAAATGCGCCGTAGGTGGGAAACAACCTTAAAAGTTTGTGGGAGAATTTACAAGTTGTTGCAGTATATTAAATCGAACATCCTAAAAAAATAAAAAAAGATGGTGGAAGCATGAATGAAACCTCTTTACCTCAAAGGTGGTTGAAGCAAGACGGGGGAGACGGGGGTCGACAGGGGTTTCTGACCAATTGGGAAAAGGGGCGGAGACGTATTCAGGGCAGTTTGACCGGGGATCACGCCTGACTAGACAGTTTTGACCGTGCTGACCGTGACTAAACCACATTTTAGCAGTTACGACGAACGCCGGAATGGGTCCAGTAAGTGGTTTCCTATTTATCTCCGCCCATTGTGAAATTACTATGTACACAATGTACTTACCTGCATAACCTATATTGACGTATGCTTCATGTACCTAATTTATGTAGGTAGGTACTATGTAGGTACCTGGTTATGCTTTAAACATTGTATCCTTCGTCGATAATTTCTCATATCCCAATAGTTCAATGTCCTAAGGACCCAAGGTTCAAAGCTGTATAGAGAGGTATTTGCAATGAATCGTGGAGATGCCCTATGACGAAAAAATGGTGCAATCACGAAAAATTATGCTTGCTTTAACACCTACATATTTTTACATAGTAAAATAAGCTTTTCTTGGATCTCTTCGCGTCGATGGTGTAGTAGTGTTTGCAGTATTCCTTTTTATGCACCCGCAGGGATACCTAGTGTGAGCGAAGTATTGGAGGTGAAGGTACATCGCTCATCTTCAACCAAAATACCTAGGGATGGATATTTTTAAGATTAAAAATATGCTGCGCCATCCACCTTTCATTCTTTGCTCCAGTTTTCAAACTGGAAATGACTAGCGCCCAGCTGGTGCGGAATCACCCGTGAAAATGTAACAATTATTATTTGCATTCTAGAAGCACACGGGGCATTAAAACCGTTGACATTTGTTTTTATGTGCTTACTTGAGAAAAGAGGGAGAGAGAAAAGATCGTCGGACGGGGGCATCGTAAGTCTCGACCATCCGCCGGCGGGATGGGAAAATCGAGATCAAAAAAAGATCTACAGCTAAAGTTCCCCATCTCGTTCTATCCCCGATGATGATATCTCTTTGTCAGATTTCCCCTTCCTTGCCGATGGGGAAAAAGAGACGGGGGCTAATTGGACTTGGGGATTTCCTCATCCTGTCAGCACTATTCGGTCAAATATGTTGCACAATAATATCATTTACCTAGATACGATTAGCTTCAACGCAAATAAGCTGAAGGCAGCTTAAGCCGAACTCTCATTGGCTAATGATGATGGTTTGTCGTGGAGTTCGAGCGGTTCTCGTCGCGCGCGCTTCAGTGGCTCCCGCATCAAGAAATTTTATAGCGACTAAAGGGGGTTAGGGCTCCCCTATTCTTGCCCGTCGAAAGATCTTGACTCAGAATTACTTAAACCAATAACTAGTAACATGTGCGATTATAATTCAATGACTCGATGAACTCGTCATCACTATTATCACGATAAATTTAGGAGTGGTAACTGATTGACATGTAGAACGTAACTCCTCGGATTAAGAATGCCTAAATCCATATTATGAAGCTATCACTAATTATGCTGATAACCTCACAATTCTGCAGGAAGACTTCAAGTAATAGCCCGTTAGATAGGGAAATAAATAAATAATCTTTTCAACCAAATCAACATATTTCTACTATGAGAGCATGATTATGCATAATCATATTCGCGTGTTGGGTCTTTTTGAAAGAAAATCAATGTGAATTCCCTAGGTAGACAATTATTGTCGTTGTGAGTTTTGTTGCCTACCTAAGGAGAAGCTATCCATGACCAATAATTTTGGTTCATATAGGTAACCATGATTGTGTTCATGAGATATTAAAGAGATGTGGTATATCAATCTTAACAACTTCACCAAACATATTGTCTTAGAATTCACAATTTGTTCGGATTGCATGTGGATATATCTCGTAAGATCTTTTGAATCAAATTTAAGACAGCTGGTGTGAGAAAACTTGGTGTTTTTTTTAGCTACACAAAGGTAGGTACATAGTATATCAACTTAGTATAACTAGAATCGACTACCCCTCGAATGTATCCATTATATACTCGGGATAGGTAGTTAGGGGTAGGTATTTGTGTAGGTACCTCCCTACCTAGCTGCCTAGGTAGGTAGGTTGGAAATTCTAGTCCAAATATTCATCCCCCTCAAAACATGTCACCTGCAATATCACCTCATTCGAAGGATATTCTATCCTTGGGTTGCTAAGAAAATGATATGGGCCGAATCACGAAGCCCATCGAAAAAAACAAACCCATTTATAATAATGGTTGAAGGATGATTGGTCTAGGAGGAGTGCGACTCTTTTTGACTCCTGTTTCTAAAAGGTGTAAGTAGGATGTGTAGCTGATTTTCCTTACTCTGCCAGTATCATGTTACTTAGCCTGAAAAGAATTAAAAAAAAACCTCTCAATTAATCAGCATCTGAAGTTGTTCTCATATCGTAATTGCTTTTGGGTGCTTGTTATGTTTATGGGAGACGTAGTTCGGTGGGAGCTTAGGATTGGACAGCGCTGACACTAGGAGAGAACAAATTCCAAGTGTCATTGAGATTTGTTTTTGATGGTAACGTAACTTAGGAAATATTAGTAGAGCTTTTCTTCACAACTAGCCTTGCCACGTCTTTAAACCAGATCTAGTGGTAAGAATTGGTAATTGTCATTCTAAGCTGCAAATTTCAGGCAATGATCAAGTGTCGGTACGCCTCTAATCATCGGTGATGGAAAATATTCCGGGGTATCATGGGTAAAAAGAAATTCCGCAACCACATATCAAAACCAGGCTAACGTCCACGTCGCCGGCAAATTCGGCCACCTCTCCTGCCATTCTCCAATTATCTCCGGCACACGTTCGTCAAATGTGGCCCTGCTAGCAGCGCTCGCCATGTCGAATGCGGCGGGTCCCATGCTCTCACGTTCCTCCCTAGCCGCATTGTTTAATGAGTCTGCGAGGTCGAGAATGCCTCGACCCCCGATCGAGGCTTCTTCGTGGTTATCCTTGATGTCAACGTTGATGACATGAACGGGACGGTTCAACGGGGAACCTCGATTCAACAGATCATCAATGACAGCATCCCAACATCTCTCTTCGCACGTAAAAACGATGTCGACCACGCCACCCTCCGTACCTTCGCTTCCGCGATCTGTCGTATGATCGGTTCTGGGAATGCCTATTTGCCAATCCTGCCATCGTTCTGGTCCCCACTTCACTTGTCTATTTCTTCCTAGCATGTTCAATAGACCATTGGCAGTATATAACCTGGGATCTTTCTCGTGGAGTTCCTTATACATCGCATCGTACGATACCTTATTAAACTGGTATACATTGGGTTGAGTAATCGAAGGTCCGGGAAGCCGAACAAGAGACCCTGTACCAAAAGATATGACGGGATAGTGAGCCTGCGATAGTCGTAGATGTGCTTCCATCGACCTTCTTTGTGTAAGTTCGTCTGATATAGGAATGTGGTTTAAACTTAAGAGGAATACCTATTTTGATTACTGGCACAGACAGTACAGAATTTTAGCTTGAAGCCCCCTGGATCTTCTCGCTCGCCATTTGTTGCCGGAGCACCAGGGGCTGGGGTTCCATTTGCAACTTCCATTTCGTATATTTGGATAGCGTATTTAGCTCAATCGCATGAGCAAAGTAGATGTCGACGAAGCTCGTCGCATGCTCAGCAATTGCAAACCACGACAGCAAACACACTACAGACCTGTTTAATTCTGTTAACGAGTTTCCCCAAACACCTCGGTAGGTAAGAGTGTAGATTGAGTAAATTGAAATAATATTTCCCGATTAATTCAGATAATGTTGCGTAAGGTAATGTTAGGTGTCACCATAGGAAAGTAAGACAGCTCCAATATTAATTTTCATCATTTAAGAAAATATATCAATCGTTTGAGAAAATAAACGAGCGAGCAAAAAGAGATTTGGCTTACTTACTTTTCGTATAGAAGATATGTAGCGTGCGCAATTGTCGAGTTCGTTGGAATGATGCGCGTTGAAAATATATTGATGCAAATTGGTGAAAGCTATTAACAAACAAGGATTGCGGATTACACATCAATGTGTGGCGGCTTATCATTAATCCATTTCGGTTTGGAACGGATATTCATATAAATACATACCTAGGTACCAAGTACTTAGGTATATAGCGGGGCTTCTTACCGTCAACCTTGAGCTACCACTATGAAGGTACTAGGTACTAAGTACCTACTACTACAGCGATGTCTCTTACATAATCAAAATTGAATAAATGTATTGAACCATAATTACTAGGTATGATTTCTAGATTCTTCTAATAAATCTCTGTTGCACTTAAATTACTAGATATATCAATATAGTAGTATATGGTAAGTTCTTGCCACCTTCAGCTTTCTTCCAAGTTCAAGGTTCTGAGGTTGAATGAGGGGGGGCAACATAGACGCAAAAAATGTGAAACAGGCGACAGAGTGACACCAATCACCACTCCGGCGAGAAATTATATCCAATGAAGCGGTTACGACGTATCCGGTTTGTACGTCGGCGCCCGACATGCAGAGCAAGTAAGGCAGTCGAAATTGATATATGTCCAGAAATAGAAACATCATCTGCATACGTACACTCCGAGTCTCCCCCTTACACAGGTTAGACTACTTACTCCAACTTGTCCTCCCGTTCGATGCAACATCCGATCCAACCAGCTATCATTCCGGTCCGGCTCGCATGCGCAACACCAGACGAGTTTTCAACCTCCCACCACCGAAACTACACCATCTCTCTACTCTACAATGACAAGGCGTCACCTAGGCTGTATCCCATCTGGATGAAAGGGTCACCTTGTTCATTGCGATACATAACCCCTCCCCTATTAGCTAGGTGGCTGGAGCTCTTTATTACGAGAACTTCATTACACTAGTACCATATATCATAGCCTTGTTTCCAGCAAACCTAACATTTTTCGTAAGTCATCGTCTGTATTCGAATTTCCAGTACCGACTAATATCAGACCGCTCTTTTGTGCTCGTAACATCTATGCATGTGGTGAATTAGCGATGACGGACTGAGGCATCGGCTAGGGGTCACGTGTGCGGCACGAATCAGCGATGCCGACTTGTTTCACCATTGACTAGATGCATAGTTCCTCGGGCTCATCATCGGATTCGTCAATCATATCCGCAGGATTAAATGTGGTGTTGCTGCATAGTGTGAGCGCTAAGGAAGCATGACGAAGTATTTCATGTAAGTCTTCACGTCGAGAATTCTGAACATCATCACTAGGTGCCTTATATCAACGGAAATAACTCACATTGTGGGAATATCCAGGTGGCTATAAAAGGTACCTACGTAACTTTCCAATTATTAAATTTATATGTACCTAGTCTGAAACCTCTATATACTATGTAATGTGTTGTTGGATTATATATTACTAAGTAATATTTCCTCACCATTACCTGGAACCTAATTGATATAATACGCCCACTCGATCTAGGAGAACGTTGTTGCTATCTAGCTAGGTAGGTATAATCTTAATGAATATTATCTTACTATTCTATGTATACCTGTTTCCATCGTCTTTTCAATTATAATAACATCCGGATGCAAGTGACACATGATATACGGATAATACTGGTGGTATAAGGTAGGTAGATAGAAAATGGACAATCCCTCGCTTTTATTCATCGTCTTAATACACTTTCTTTAGTAGGCTGCCTACCTAACTACCTAGGTACCTAGTGGTTGGTGGGTATAGTATTCCTCGCAGCGAAGATGATCCAATTATCGACAGCCTCCCTCCGCTTCAGCCCTTCAATAACACACAGAAGACAACTGTGACCTTGAGCCAGGCTCCTTGAAACGCGCACCTACTTTCCTTAAATTCAATTTGATCATTGTATCGTCTCAGCCTCCATCTTTGCGTGTTGGTGGTGACTTGTCAATGTTAGCAGGCTCGACAGGCAACCGGTGCCACCGGTGCATCTCAGGTGCTTATTTGCTGAACCCCGCCTAGCCCGCCGTAAGGGTTCCCAAGGGCGAAGAGCCGCTAAAATAAGGGAACCGGCCAGTAGGATCTCTTGTCCCGCGCGCTTAATCGCAACCAATTCTAGACCTCCCTGTAGCCAGTCATCAGTTAGATGAGATAGGAGCCGCTAGAGCCTAGAGGTTGGTGACTTGTCCTGGTTTCCGTTTGCGATTAGGTTCGTAACACAATACAATGTGCATATCGATACCTGTCTTTGGAATGTATATTACTACTAGGTACCTAGGTAGGAATATTATGATGATTATTTTGAAGTTATCGTCAATAAACAAGAAGTATGTATGATGGATACTACTAGTAAGTATTATCATAATAAGCCAATGGTTAATATACATGATTCTACAACGGATAGGCAACATTAAATCTTGACAAGCAGCTAAGCCACTGTTAGTCCTGGGCTAATCCCGCTACATGAACTTAGACCTACCTACCAGCCTAAGGGATGTAGCCGGGTACAATATTGCACTGCAATACAAAATTTAATGCTCCAATTGATCCTGCTAGTTATTAAATGTTCTCGCAATTGCCAATTGGACTTGCCCAACCACTGCAGACTGCAGGAGCAGACAGGCAGGCAAGCAAGCAATTTGGAAGCAACATTGAACAGAACTTCAACCTGCATTCCATTTTCCATTCTCCATTCCCCACTCAAACTTTCCCATCTGATCTCCACAGTGCTAGTACTACACCTGCCAGACCTGCCTAGCACTTCCAGGGCTAGGTAATCTGGTAGTGGCCTACCGCTAAGAGAACTAACTAAACTTTACCCTACCGCCAAATTTACAAAGTGATTTTTTGTACTTTTTGAGAGTTACGACACTTTTTTAACCTTTGTTCACCCCAGTGCCTCTGTTTATTCTTCGTAGGCTTCAACAGGCCAGCCCAGGGCTCTTAACACGGCTCTAACCTTTTTTTTTCACCTTAAGACTCGGATTCGAGACCTCGAGTCTTCTCTATCCTACGTAGTAGACATAACCAACAATATATGCGCCAGCGCCTACATTTCAGTTCGCGACATTCTTTTTCTCCCTTGCCGCCTCGCTCTCTTTTTACCTTCAGGTATAGATATATACGCCGCGAATACGACTTAATTCAACGACGAATTATAATACGACAACACTAGGATCTTGACCTATACTCATACGGACGTCCTCGTCGTATTCCGGGTACTATTCGCGTAGAGGCTGACAAGTTCGGCTAACCTCTTTGAAGAGGAAGGCAAAGTTCGCAAGTCTTTGTCGCCGTATCGTCGTGAACGTGAAGCAGAATCGTTCCTCGGGAATTTTATATACGATCCTAACAACGCCACCGTTTCCGACCCTGACTTCGATCCTGACTAATTAAACAACGTCGAACCGTCGATCAAGTGTCGCATACGATTGCGAAACAACTTGCGGGCCGAGTCTGTTAGGCGCCAATCGCATTGTGTAGGTGTCTCTTTGTCGTGCTGTGCTGTCTGCACCGGACCGACTGTGCGAAGAGACGGCGCACGTAGTAATACGCATTGCGTAGAATTCCACCATATATCTTTCTATCTTGGGTACGCATTCGAAGACTGTTCCGGTCTCCCTTCCTCGATGACCGCAATTATGTCTTCATCGTACTCATCGCCAGCCATCTCGCCTCCAGCAGCTCCGTCGCAACATCAGAATACCACGCCGACGACCTCGACTTCGACCACGAATCCGAATCACCCCGCCTTAGCTCCCCTAATAACGTCACCACCTTCCCGACGATCAGTCATACCGCGACCGATGTCCCACGCTTCCAAGAATCGACTGTCACAGTACTCGACGGGATCCGTCCCGTCGCGGTCGCGGCCCGCCTCTTACCTATATCCCATCTTCCACTCCAGCCTTTCTTACACTACCGTACGAGATTTCGCTTATCCGCCCACACATCTCATGCACTATGGCCCCCCGCCGGAGCCCTCGAGACCACCCTCCGGCATGACCACCCCCGCTAGCGAGACGAGACGACTGTCGGACCCGCCTGCCTCGTGGGAAAGTAAGATGGGATGGGACTGGACTTCGGACGGCGGTCTTGGAAAGGGTGGCGAGCTAGCCCCGATTCATTTTGGCGACGGTCCACCTTGGAGCGAGGACGAAGATCTGCAGAGCCCTGTCGTCAGCTCGCGGCATAGGAAGCACAAGTCGACGTCGGCGGTCACAGGGCATCATAAGGCACGAAGTTCGAGGGACGGCGGCGCGTCATCGATATTAAGCACGAGTAACTTGGATGTGGAGAGAGGATATTACGTAGGGACGAGCGGTGACGGGAGCGAAAGGTATTACGTGAGTCAGGGTGGGGAGGCGAACGGTCCTGGAGGAGAATTTGTAACATATCCGCCTGAGCAAGCAAGACATTCTGTCAACGCATATCAAACATCGTCAGATCAGCGGCCACGGAATTATGCCGAGAACGAGGCAGGGTATCGGTCAGGATCGGACGCCTCGAGTGCCGCTTCGTCCCCGGGATATCGTCCGTACGACGAATCGAGATATTCGAGAGATTACCAATTTACCATCACCTCGCCAGACGAGGAGATGCACGGCAAGGCCGTCGCATTATTTGATTTCGAGAGGGAGAATGAGAATGAGTTGCCTTTAGTAGAAGGTCAGATCATCTGGGTATCGTATAGGCACGGCCAGGGTTGGCTTGTGGCAGAAGACCCTAAGACTCAGGAAAGCGGTCTGGTGCCCGAAGAATACGTTCGCCTACTTCGCGACATAGAAGGCGGCATGACAAGCTTGACAGGCCAGCTCGACGGACCGGCGACTCCGAACGACGCAGGTACACCGACGCAGGCCGAACATAGCGGGCATGCGATACTGCCTCAAGCCACACACGCCCCGCAGCCCGGTCACGTCTCGACGGGGAGTAATTCGACAAACGGCTACCATCAACCTGTCGTCTCGACATTCTCGACCTCCAGTAAGGACTTGGATCCGTATCCGCAGCATCTCCTAGGTCAGCACGGACAGCCGCCTCCGCAAGTCGTACATTACCACGGCCAGCGTGGGGGCAGCCAGGCTAATACACCCACGGCCCAGAATTCGTTCGGCGATACCCCGCTAGGTCGTAGTAGCCAGGAAGGCAAACGCAGCAGCTCGACGTCTAGGAAATCTCAAGGCCTCGACGTTTTACCCCACTCAAAGATGAAGTCGGCGGCTCACGAGTCCCCTCTAGACAACGAGGACCAACAGACCGCTCAAAAGCAGTGACGCGGTTGCAGATGCGATTTATGCAATCACATGTAATAGTACACAGACACTGCGAATCTCGAATCCAGGTTCAATCGTCTAGGTATACGGAGAATACAATTCTTGATATAACCTCAGCAGTGTCTAGCTCTGCCACGACTTTTGCGACCATCGACTATATTTTATAAAGGATTGTTATGTTTGGATTGTTTATCCAATATACCGGCTCACGGCCACCAATACGTGTCGATGATGCTCAACTGTCCTCAATTGGTTCCCGACTATTCTCAGCCGATGCGATAGGATCGCATACGAATAGATAGTGGTAGGGAGTTGGCCGAACGCAAATTTGGATGAGGATATCCACACGCTCGGCTTATGCCGTATCTAGGAAAAGGAAATGGGATGCAGATATGGGAGACACGTGGTCATAATGATCATATGATCAATGAAGATAGGTTGAATGAGAATTGACATGATCAAGCACTAGTCTATGAGCCTATAGGCGTTATTAATGGATGTCCGAGATCTCGCTTTAAATGGCTCTTCGGAGACTGTAAAATTTAGGATAACGGTTGTCATAGAAGTGCCAGATCTGATCATCAGCTTAAATGTGCCGTGTATTTTGTGTATTTTTTTTTAAAAAAAAAAGAATAGGATCCTCTGCGATTCCTATAAATGTGTTTTAATTTGATGTACCACTACCTATTAATATTTAATTCCTTGCCGGTGAATTTATTTCCAACTAAATATCCCATGTTGGGTAGTTTGTATTCAACTACCCACCTATGTTCAATTGATTCTCTTTGGTGTTTAGGTAGGGATAACTGTGGGTACCTAGGTGTTAGCAGAGGAATAGGGGGTTAGTTGGAACTCATAAACTCATTAAGGCGACCAAACCAAGGGGAAACACCTATATTGATTTGATCCTGGTACTGGACTAACTAGGGCCCTCCAACTTCATTGCAGCCCAGCGACATAGTAGTTGAAATTACAGAACCCATTCGTCGGGCTATCCGAAACATCCACCTTACTACTCGCACTCGCAACAACCTGACCACTCCCATTCACTAGCTCTATCTTCTGAGCCCCTTTCTTTAACCCGGAGACAGATCTATAATTCAACCCAGCGCTCACGGCCTGCGTAGCAAGTACCTGGCCCCCGCTCGTGACACGGATACTCATGCCCGAACTACCCTTCGGCAAAACGACCGCGTAGTTTACCGCGTCGACAGCGGCACCGGAACCGCGCAGTGAATCGCCGTTGCAGCTGGTTAGAACGCCCCGGTACCACATGGTGCCTGCGAAAGCGCCGGAGTGCGGAGTCATGGATCCGACGGACGTAGCCCCAGCTTTGAAGGCATCGATAAAGGAGGCGATGAGGGGCTGCCATCCGTCGTGGGGGATCGTGTCCGAGTTGCCATACTGGAGGATCTCGGAGGTTAGGCCCTCGGCCCAGCAGGGGCCGATGTAGTGGCTTTCTCCGGCGTCGTTCTAACGTGGTGGAAATTAGTATCAGGACCTTCTTTTCTTAAGTAGGTGGAAGCTCAAATTTTTGCTTACCCAGGTAATAACTTCGGTAAAATCGGGCGATAGCGAAAGGATTTGCTCCATTCGCTCAGGGAGGGTTGTTTCGCCGGCTCGGTACCAGGAGTCGCCACAGCAGTGCTTGTATTGAAGAGTAGAGAGGCCTGTGATCAGTCAGTCTTGATTGTTCACTGATCTTCCACTCGTGTGGCTTACCCATCATATAAGCCTTGCCGGCGGCGTCGGCAGCCGATTTAATGGCTTGGTCCTTCGTCGAAGATACATTTACGGGCCTGTCAGAGGTATCGGGCCAGGATGTCTCCCAAGTGAAAACCCCATCAATGGCGTCGCCCCAGCTCTGGAAAAATGCAGACGGGTTGTTGTAATAATTACCGTCGGCTTCCGGGTTCGGGATGAGGTAGACATTGTTGGTGTTCTTGAAATTCTTCCACGTATCGGGGCCGACGCTACCCCCGCTGTATGATGATACGACGGGCAAATTATTATACTTCAAGTATGCGGCATGATCCTTGAACTGAGTGAACAGGGCCTGGTGCTGGGATATATCTCCATTGCCATAGAAGTCGAAGCTGAAGAACAGCTTAAATGGCTTAGTGCTTGCGTAATCAAAGAGCTGCTGAGCGGTGTTTATGGCCCAATCTGCAGTTGGGTTTCCCACATTCAAGGCAAAGGCATCAAATCCGACATTGATCGCCCCATCTATATCCAACTTCGCGTGGTTGGTGTTTGCATCTACAGTACCGACCTATTGTACTGTTAATATGAGTGTTTACATTTCCCATGGGATATTTACCATGTAATGAGCAAATACAAGTTTGCTTTCCACAATGGACTGGGTCAGAAGCGCGGAGCCGGCAAGTAGCAGCGCCAACACCGAATTGAGCTTGCTGTACATGGTGACGAGTATGGCTGTAGAGAAGTTAAGGGATAAAAGGGAGGTAATAATTCTGATGTTAGTGCTTAAGGAGAAGCATATCCAAAGAAGTTGATAAGGGGTATCTTGATCGATTTATATATCTTTACCCTCTAAGATTCTCTCGATTCAAACTTGTACAAGACTTGGCGAAATACCCCGATCCTACCATAAATCGATATATTTTAAGCCTCGTTCGTATGCGATATATTACTGATGAAGCCATATATTCATCCGGGTTCTCCTGGTCCCCATAAGGCCGGTAGGGCGGTCTCGTGGTACTTTGTATGTAGGACGTTAGGCTGGTAGCCACTCTGTTCCATCGTAGTGTACTGGTCGGGCCTTTCCCGTATCCTGAGATGGGGCAGGAATAGGTTGTGTGCCCAGGTGGTGTCTGAGATCTTGGAGTCCATCCTTCAGACCTATGCTACCATTGACGTAGCTCCTCCTTAAAATAGGGGATAGTTAGAATCATAGAAGTATTACAGTTTTGAACATTAACCTCAGAGAATGTATTTAATCGTTAACCAGGGTCCCAAGATGCCGGAAGCATTCATGGCATACCGAAACTATCTGGACTGAATCCTATAAGCAGCGGAACCTTTCTTCATTTGGCAGGACATTACAAAAAATCAACTCATTCGTATTAAAAGACGTGTGGTATGAGACTTATTCAATGATGAAAAAGGAAGTTGGCTTCTCTACCTACCGGGGCTGATTGTTACTTTAGAAAACGCCACAAAGTCGCGACGCTTGGGGGCTGAAGGCATTTTTGATCAAGGGGTTTAAGCTTCTGACGTAAGGCTCCCAAGTTTCATACCAGGCGATTTTACCCCACAACCACCCCAAATTTGGACGACAATAAGTCCATACATTAGCGTTTCGTGGAGAGGAACCTTCTTTAGGGCTTACAATAACGGTAAGGCTTAGGCTAGGCATCGTCCATAGATCGCGGATTATCTGAGTCGTGGTAACGTATCATCAAGAGTTAGCTATCGAAGCAAGAGATATTCTTTACATAACCCGACAGAGCTACCTGAGTAAATATCTATTTAATCCGGTAGTAAGTGTATAGTGTGATTTGGAGATGAATCATGCTCATGCGGTGCCACGGAGTCATTTTATTTATTTCCCACCCCAAACATTTCCGGAAATCGTAATGTCAATGTAAATAGGTGACTATCTATTTTTGCCATTGACGAAGTAGGATTGTAGCTTGGTAATGAAACAGGTCCGTCCACATCTGCGTTTGTTGTAAATGATGTATTGGCATCGTAAAATATGTTCAGCCACCAAGTTTTGTGAGGTCGCAATTGTGTCCAATATTACGCAGCCTTCGTTAACAAGTTTCCTTGATATTAACCAAGATAATGACTAAGGAAACAATAATTCAAGGTGCAATCGTGTGGCGTGTAGTTACATAGGTACCTAGTAGTAGAGCTGAGATGTATGCCAATCCCCCTTGCTAGAATTATATATCTGTTGGTACCTACGTAACACTTAGGATATTTATATATGAGGTAAACTACTACATACCTTGAACTTGAAGTGAATACCTACCTACCTAATAGAGAGAGGTCTTTCAGAAGTTGACCAGTATTACTCGGAAACTCGGGAACTTGAAAGCTTTGTTGGTACATTGGTTGTGTTTGAGCATCGGGCTTATGAACCTTAGGTATTGATGATCACTAAGATAAAAAGAAAGGGGGGGATGCCTTAGTGGGGTATTACCTAGCAGTCTACCTAGGTCCTAGGTACCGGTAGTGCATGGACCTCATCCTAAAATCCACATACATAACCTGGAAGCTAACGATAAAACGATAAGTCGATAAGCCGATAAGGAAAAGAAAGAAAAAAAAGTTCCAAGTCAATGCGAAATCTTTTAACAGTCTCTCAAACACCACGACTTCACGAGCCCGGTGATACACAACAATTGAACCGGTTCGAAGCTGCGACAATGGATATTCACCGATGTCGCTTTGTCACATACCCCCCTTCCGCTATCAATGCGATCGCCTTTTCTTACCCGACCGTCACTAAATCTCAAAGAGCAGCACCGGTGCGGTTAGCGATCGGTCGCGCGAATGGTGATATCGAAATTTGGAATCCCTTGAACGGTATATGGCACCAGGAGACTACTCTGCATGGAGGAAAAGATAGAAGTATAGATGGTCTAGTATGGGTTACGGAGCCTGACCAAATTCTACACGATGGCACCAAACTTGTTGGAAAGTCGAGACTGTTCAGCATCGGTTACACCAGTACTGTGACCGAATGGGATCTCGAAAAAGGGCAGCCCAGGAAACAGGCTAGCGGTATGCATGGTGATATATGGTGCCTTGCTGCTCAACCATTTGTTGCGCACGGAAAACACGGCGAGAAATCTGCAAATGGTGTTGTGCAGAGTGGGAAGAAGTTGGTAGCTGGGACAATGGATGGTAGCCTCGTTCTATACTCAGTTGACGACGACGATCTGCGATTCGATAGAATACTTGTTAGGTCCTCATCCAAGAAGACTAAGATGGTTAGCATGGCATTCCAGAATCGTAATGTTGTCGTTGTAGGATGTTCCGATAGCGCCATCCGAGTTTACGACATGCGCAACGGCAATATCTTACGCAAGATGACACTGGGATCTGATCTTTCTGGAGGGGCTAAGGAAATCATTGTTTGGTCTGTTAAATGCATCAATGGACGCGACATCGTATCGGGCGACTCTACTGGCCAGGTTTGTATATGGGATGGGAAGACGTATACCCAGGCACAGAGACTACAGACTCACAACCAGGATGTCCTCTCTCTTGCAATTAGCGCCGACGGTTCCACTATTGTCAGTGGTGGAATGGACCGCAGGACTGTTCTTTATAGGAAGACCTCTGGCTCGACAGCAAGATGGGGTAAGATTTGGCATAGGAGATACCACAGCCATGACGTCAAGACGATGGCATCTTTCGAGGGGCACGGAATGAGTGTTGTTGTTTCGGGAGGTATGTATATGGTCTTACCCTTAGCTAACTATAATCTCTGACCGTTCTTTTAGGCCCGGATGCTAGTCCGATCGTCCTACCGTTGCAAGAAGCCGGCATGGAGAATCACCGAACGCTATCGCACCTACCCCAGAGCCCGCCGCTGAAAAGCGCACCGAAGTGTAGACTGATCGTTAGTTGGTGGGAAAGAGAAGTTCACATCTGGAGGTTGAGGAAACCACTGCGGGATCTGGTAGATGCGCCAGACGGAGAATCTGCTATCGAAAAGAATCGGAAGCTGCTAGCTCGGATACTCATAAAAGGAGAAGCCAACATAACATCGGCGGCGATTAGTTATGACGGTTCACTACTTGTGGTGTCAACGACTTCTGATATTAAAGCATTTTATCTGAAACCTCGGAGCGAACCGAAAAGGGACGAACTCAAGATCTCCAAAGTCGAGCTACAAGAGGAAGTGTCCAAGCAAGGCGCGACACAAGTCCAGGTCTCACCAGACGGACGATGGCTTTGTGCTGTCCAAGGCGGAAGCAAAGTTATTCTTGTACAGATATCACACGACTCTGCCTCAGATGGAAAGCCAGTGCTTCACCCTAAAGCAATCCGATTACAGCGTATCGAGCGAAAGATACAAAAGCATGTCACACTAGGCGGCCTAGGAAGATACGATAGAACGATCACCCATATCGCATTCTCTCCGGATAGCAAAATGTTAGCAGTAGCAGACTTAGCTGGCTATATCGATACCTGGATGTTAGGTATAGTGCGGCCGAAGCTGCAAAATGGCATGAACGGAACTCATGACGACGCATCATCTGGTAGTGAAGATGACGAAAGTGAGGCCGACGCAGAAGGCTTACGATGGGCTCGCAATCCGAATGGGTCTCTTATCCCTAAACTTCAAGCCTCTCCTACCGTCTTATCCTTTTCCAATCACATACCAACATCACAACCGTCTCTAGCGAACGACGACGAAACCGTGGATGATTATACTCTTCTTACTATCACTGCCAGACCCCAGGTCCTGGTTATCAACCCTACCCTAGGCTCCTTGACATCCTGGTCCAGAAGGAACCAGATCGCTCGATTCCCGGTAGAATTCCGGAACATCCGCGACCTCGTGAAAGGGGCTCTCTGGTCAGGAGATAGAGTCTGGCTCTACGGAAACACATTCCTCTTCATGTTAGATCTATCACAGGATTTAACAGGACAGACCGACCCAGAGGAAGCGTCTTACGGAGAGCTTGTAAAGCAGGGAATTAAACGAAAGAGAGGCCTCGATAGCGGCGCCGGCAGTAAGATGGGAATCGGAGCCGCAGGACCCACGAAGGTAATTCGCCAAGCAACGGGAGAATTTGCCGAAGAAATTCCCATTGATAGTCACGTATCCGATCTTATGGATGAGGACGAGACGAGTCAACAGGCAGACGAGAGTGAAAGCGACGATTCAGACGATGGGAATTTAGGCGAGTTAGCGTTACTTCGAGGTGCTCAGGGCAAATCGGCCCTCGAGGCCGAATCAAGAAAAGGTTTGGCATTTTGGCACACGTACAAATACCGACCCATCCTAGGTATCGTACCACTTAGCGACGAACAAGAGACATCAATGAACGAGACAGCCGATCCAGTCGCACACGAAGGACTACGAAAGACTCTTGAGGTGGCTCTAGTGGAGAGGCCATTGTGGGATATCGACATGCCCGATAGGTACTTTGGAGATGGAGAATGGGAGAAGTAGAGCGTCCAGTGCTGACGTTTATTAGACACTGTAGTAATACGATTCCATTTCACAAATATTAATATTGAGCATGTCATGCGCCCTGCGTGTCGACGACATCCCTTCTCACATGTAACTTGCTGTACAATTGCTCATATCTATGATATGGCGATTTTCTCAGCAAATAGTAGGCATATCTCCCAGATTTAGAATACGTAGATAGAGGTATGGCTTTTTTTGAATTCACATCGTAAGTGGCGTAGACATAGTAACTGTCGAGACCCGAGAATATATCAACAAACGAGTATACTCTTGCCCGCTACGGCAGCCATATATAGAGGTAGGTAGGTATATACCTGTCTATAGAAGGGATAGCTACCAATACCTACCTAGGTACCTACATGATACGAACTTCATATCACTAGGTACCTACCTTTGTGCCTACCTAAGTAGGCAATTCCCTGCTTGGGATAGGAAGTTCCTAATAGATTAAAGCGTGAGCAACTGAATCGAAGACCATCTATTTCTCTCAACCGTTCTCTTCCGAACAAATTACAACACTACATGCCTCGCAAGATACGCGTACGAGATAGCACTGTAAATCGCCGTTCTACCGACATGACATCGCAACCAAGCGACATGAACTCGGAGAAGGTGGACGAGCCGGAGAAGCCAAGCACCCCTCCTAGTATCGCATCGATCAAAGCCCAACCACAAGGCGCAGCTGTCAACTTCGCAAGCATGATCAACCTTGCCGCCGCCTCAGACATAATCCTCGACCTAGTTAACCAGCGTCCCGAAGGACACGTAAAGCGACGCCTTAAAGCAATGACGGAGAGGCTGACTCACATCGTAGACGCTTGGTTGGCAACAAATGATGAGCTTGTGGAAGTACATACAGAGATGTATGATTTAATCAACAGCTCGAGATAGACGGCAAGCGAAGGAAGACTATGATGGTACTTTACAAGTGAAAGCCTGCGATTGACTCGATTTTTAATGATTTCATGATGATGTGATTGAATAAGTGGTTAAATTGCTCCGGTGCGCCACCTTCATAGCGAATGGTTACGTTGACTATGAATTTCAAATATATGATAGGTATCTACATGTGGCAACGTGTATGCACAAGAAAATCAATTATCATACACGTCGGGTACCCTATCTAAAACGGAATGAAGGAAGTTGGAGCCATACACCGATTTATAATACAATATGCAGTATGACGAGAAGGATACGAGGAGACATGACAATTGATATTGGTTCTCGAGGCTATGAGACTAGACTTCCGCGACAAGTGAGTTGGCGGGAACTATGGGTATTTACAAAAGCAGGACCTAGCAAAAAGGTTGATCACGCCTTAAGATCTCTACCCTCTTCATTAATGACATACAAATCAACTTGACAGAATGCTGTTCACTTCACGAGAACATGACTGAAGAATAAGTTAGTTTTTTCAAATGCTGACAGATGAAAAAAATACTTGGGACACTTCCGGGAGAGTTAAGAAAGGACGAGGGAGCAAGCTCAACATAAAAACCGAGGCTCCCATTCTACATAAATACGCCGTCCGAACTCCCAGCCTTAATGACTTATGATGTGATTGTTCTTGCAGAATAATGGAGGGGAAAATATATGGTTTGTTCCGAATCGTCAACTATCACTCATCGTTGCTTGATCTTTCTTCCAAACTTGTTTAAAGCCAGCTAGCACACACACAGGTCACCTCATTCAACCTCCCCCCCCCAACGATCGGCGATTTGCGTCATCCCTCAACGGGCAGAATATTAGATTTGGATCTTTCAAAAAAGGCTTGCGTGTCTCGTATTACAATGTAAGTACCGTAGGATATAGGCGTTTGGTGAAGAACAAGGTATCATTAGCGTTCCGAAGATTTCTAATCGAAGCAATTTTTGAGATCGTCCAGGTACGCCGACGCGTACCTGTGATGTCGTAGTCTTAGTCGGCGGCGGACTCCTCATACGCGATCGAGCGCTTCCCCTCCGCAAACGTCCTACGGATTCGTCTTCTAAGGTTCGCCTCCACGCGCCCGTCCCCGTCTCCTGAAAAAGTCCATTACCCTCTTCGCCGCGCCGCTACTACCTGCGTGGTCGTGAGGCCTTCCGTACTCCTCCCCGTCATAAGCGTCCACAAATCTCCTGTTTTTCTGCAAGACGCGGCTTCCGCGGCCAGACTGGCGCCCGTCGTAGTGATCGGAATCGTAGCCGGTCTGGTAAGGTGCCGAGTTAGGCGGCTTTCGTTGGGCGGGATCAAGCGAGGATTCAGATTCGGAGTTCAGGACTGCGCCCGACTGCAGATAGGAAGGTATCGCTGTAGGTCTGGGGTTCGCTGGGAATCGTAGCTGGACGGGGCTGGCGTTAGAATTAGGCGCCGAGCCCAACCTTGGAGATTGTAGCGATTCGTAAGTACCATCTCCGTACTGATGTCCCACGTTCCCGCGACCCTGCTGATGGTCCGCGTATCGGTTATAATCGTCCACCTCCGGAGGTTCTTGGATAGGCAAATCTTGCTGAGAAGATTCAGCAGGCGGGGTTGTGGGCTCCTTACCCAAACCAATCGCTCTCATCAAGGAGAACCGACGATTCTGCGGCTTGTCTATCGACGCCTGCGACCCCGCTATACTACCGCTTCTCTTCTTCCCAAGTCCCAAAGAAAACGATCTCCTAGAAGCGCGGGACTCCATGGAAGTCCTTGACTCGCCAGGCAGCGCGTTAGACATGCTAATAGGGGGATACTTCTTGGAGGCCTTCTCTCCCGCCTGGTCCGGGCGCTTCTTCCGGCCACCGAAGATAGAACCACTACGACCGAATATTTTGCCACCGATCTCGCCGATAGTGTTGGACCTACGATGGCCCTTGGCATCGCTCGACTGCTGCTGTCCCTGGCTAAAACCCGAAACTTGGGCATATTTAGAAGGTACGGTAATACTGGGTCGACCGAAGTCCATGTCGGGCGTCTCTTGAGGGATCGGGTTCGATATAACGTAATTCTTAGCGCCTTTCGGTTGTTGTATGCTTCCATGAGCGTTAGTACCGGCAACGGCAGGGGGTAATGGTTGACCGTACGATCCTCTCGTAGATGACGCTAACCTAGAAGCGGTTGAATGCATCGAACCTCCGGTAGTCGGCCGCGTCGCCGACGAGCTTGGGCCAGCCGTAGTCATATAAGCATGATCAGACGTAGAACGAGGTATATTTGATCTTGGGGGCGGCACGTCTCGTCTGTGCGAACTGGGCGGTTTTCGAGGGTCTCGGGACGGGGTAGGGTATTCCTCCCTGGAGACCGGCGGGTCTCTTGGTAGGGGCTTGTCGGCGGGCGAAGCGTGTACCTCGACGGGGCCCTGACTAGAGGAACGAGCTCGGGTTTTTCCGCGCGGTGACGAGTGAGGATCCGACTGCTGTTCACCTCCTCTTTGCGTTTGAGTGACGGGAGCAACGTACTCCACCTGGACAGTTCGTCGCTTGTTGTCTTTCGGCGGCTTCCCGTACGTTTGTTCTTCTCCTTCGACCTTACCCTGTTTCCGCGGCGAATCGGTCTGAGGAGCAGTAGTCGTCTTCGGTTTCGAGGGCTCCCTGACAGACGCGCTCCTCCCCAGGCCACCCGTATCCGCATCCTCAGAAGGCACGGTGGTATTTTGAATTTCGTTGCTGGTGGTCGTCGTACTGGTGATGAGTTCTACGACGTGTGCGTATTCGCTCAACCAACTATGTCGAGCTACTTCGAATAGGTCTGCACGTTTTCGGGGGCTCGGAACCAGTATACGACGCAGCAGATCTCGTGCGTGAGGAGTAACATATTCAGGGAACGTGAGGGGGGTATTCACGATGTACTTGTATAAGAGATTAATATTGTCGCCCTCGGGGTTGGCGGGATCGTCGTCAAATGGTAGATAACCAGCAAGCATGGCATACTAAAATATTGTAAGCAAACCTCCAAAAATATTCGCGAAGACCAGATGTGAACGATATCCACAACTTACCAAGATGACCCCACAGCTCCAGACGTCGACCTTTCTACCAGTATAAAGCGAGTCGCTGACCACCAATTCCGGGGCCGCGTAACATGGGCTTCCACAACTAGTCTGCATCAGGTCGCCCCTACGCATTCCGTTCTGCTTAGTCTTGTCTAAGCCGGAGCGCTTGACGAATTCACGGTCGGATAGATTCAACTCTTCGTCTTCGGTTAACTCATCATGAGGGTCGAATGTGTTGGCGAACCCGAAATCGGTAATGATGATGTTGCGATTCCGGTCGAGAAGTAGATTTTCAAGCTTCAAGTCTCGGTGGACGATACCCTTCTTATGAAGATATCCCACTCCCGAGATGAGCTGGGCGAAGAGTCTACGAGCAGGACCATCTTTTAGGTACCTGTGATTAAGGATATAATCGAAAAGTTCTCCCCCGGACGCATATTCCAGGACAATTCCGATGTGGCGTTCAGTCTCCGACATCTCGTGCAATCTCACAATGTTGGGATGCGAGATGCCGCGCAAGATTGCCACTTCACGGTAGATCTTCGCCAGTCGGGATGGGTTATTTCCAACGCTATCACGGCGAATGAGCTTGATAGCCACCTGCGAGTGATCATTAGTTTCGGTTCATATTCGCACTAAATCAAGACAGAGGAAAATGTGGCTTACTTGAACACCGCCGTCTTGCTTCCAGCCGAGCTTCACTTTGCCAAACTCGCCTTCGCCAATCACGTTTCCTAGATAGTAATCTCCGAATTTCGATCCCTTCTCGCGTTTGGAGTGATCGTGACGACTGCGACCCCCGCGCCGCCCATCTTCTTGGGCATCGTTCACGCCGACCGGTGGAGGAGCGGCCCCGTCCTCCTCAACTGCGACCCGATGGTTAGATAATTGACCTTGGGCCTCGCTAAGCCGCTCACGTTCTCGTCCAATATCATCTTCCGGCTGGGAAACTATTACACGATGAAGAACCTCGCTAGCCTCGCGCGATGGCTGTTTCGACGAAGCGTTGGTAGCGGACCTAACGGGCATCATAGTCGTTACGGTCTGACGGTGATCCCTATTGCTGCTAGGTCTTTGAGTAGGCTCTTGTGCTAGGTGCTGCGACGCTGCTCTTCGGCTCCGAGAATTTGGATCGTCATAACCTCCTCGCCCAAGCTCCGACTGTCCGTTTGTACCTGTTCTACCATCACCTACTGCTCGCCTAGGGGAATTTGCAGCTCGTTCCTCGGCACGAGCCGCCCTTCGAGACGTGGTTGGTCCAGCAGGCCCATGTTGCGTAGATGATGTTCGCGGCGGGGCAACGGGTGGCTCGTTCCTTCGTCGACCCGTAGCTGACCTATCGTACTCTGCTGTAGTACCCGCTACCGGCACCGGCGAGGCTAATGCGGTTCGCGATGTCATTGGCGATGACTGGGCCTGTTCTGGGTGGGTCGGTGCTGGGCTCGCCGCGCTCGCGCTGTTTCCACTAGGTCGTCTGGACGGCCGTCTCGATGATGCGGGCGAAGCATTCGCGTTATCTCGATTCGCATAGCGGCCCTCTCCGCCGGGGGACTGAGCTGGTGTATACTGACGATGGGGCTGAGACGCGGTCGCGGGCGAAGGCGTATTTAAGGTAGGCAGGGAGGTCGGCTGATGAGGAGCTGACTGCAATGCAGCAGAAGACATCTTCTACGCTACACGCGCAGATGGATCCTCAGGGCCTTCTGAGATGCGACCCTGAAGATACGGTACCTAAAACGATGAGTTTGAAAAGGTCGATGGTGATGATTTTGAAATTTTTTGGGTGATGAACCCGAGTCGGTGAAGGTCTTAGGTGTTATTAAAGTGATGGAAGGGGAAATGATGGGGATTATTAGGGATGCCTGTGAGCGCCTTGAAATTTTTAATAAAAAAAAACTCAAGAGGGCTGCCGGTTCGTCTGATCCTCCAATAAGCCAGTTCAGATTGGCATTGTGCGTTGCAATGAAGGTGCTATCTCGTTTGAACAACGTACCGCGTGGATAAAGCAGCTGATCGGCGATTCGTTTCCCTGGCCACGTTCTTATCAAACGAATAAGTCAGGTAACAGGTTATATGTATGTCTCTGCGCTGAGAGGAACGCGGCAACTTGGTGTTCGTTTGTCGTGTAGGCTCAGCTGAGAATTGAGGATTATATGTTTCGTTGTTGCTACCTTTCTTCTCCGTTCGGTAGCCAAGTACTGTGGTTGTAATGTTTTTTTTTCTCGACCTTACACCAAGTTTAAAAGGGGAGAGGCTTAGATGCACATGCAGATGCGGGTGCAGCTTTGGGCACCAGTAATCTTTAGTTTCCTTCTTCCTGGTCTGTTTTCTCTCCTTTACCGTCCCAAACCTGCTACAATTTGGTATATTTCAAAGCTGTGACTCAAGCTGTAGTCGTGGGGGATGCTGGCTCGAAAAGGCCGGCTCCAATGTCAACTTATTCGTAGATATTAGGTGATGGGCTCGCAACACGAGATAAGTAGACAGTAATGGTACGGACGTTTCGTCTTCGCGTGTCGGTTACCTTTCAATGACCTGAGACTAGAGGGGGTTGACAATTTGACAACTGTAGGTTTAGATCCAATGAAGATTGATCTCAACAACCCACAAAAACGTTATGCGAAGTTAAGACTATGCCCCTTTCACCGGCGCTGAACCAAGTTTAATCGTTGGACTCGGCTAGCAATTGAGTTAGGAGATTCGTTAATTAACACAACGCTTAACAGGAATTGGAGAACGCGTTGCAATTAGAGGTTGACCACCAACAGGGAAAAGGGAAAAAAAAGTAAAGAGAAAAAAAGGTTGGAGGGTCAAGGGTAACGAAAAGTCGAAAAGTGAAAACGTAAGAACGTGTAAATCGATATTAATTAGGGAGCTTGAGGTGTATACACCGTCTCCCAATTGTTTAATTGCTTGGTTGCGTACAACTCTTGAGATACCTAAAAGCAAGGTATCTACTAGGTATTCAAAGAGATATCAGATTGCGCGACGAAAATTGGAAAGCCCTTCGCCTGGATAAAGGCAGGCCAGAAGGGTGGACGACGTGATGGGCGACAAGCGACGAGGAAGAGGGAAGGGAAAAAAAGGGCCCCAAAACCAAAACCGTCCAGTGTCCTAGTGAAATTGAGCATCAATTGGGACAATGTGGGTAGGGATTACCTTGAGAGGGAAATTGGAAGATGGCCAAGATGGAGACGCCAGCAGGGGTAGTTCTTGTTACACCCAGTGTATTGTACCAAGCTGGTCGCGTTCTGTGACTTCTGTCTCTCTTTGGCGTGTTTCTTCCGCTTTATTAGAGGGGAATACCGACGCCAAACTAACCGAAAACAGACCGTAAGTGGGGTATACGACACAGAAATACGGGAACGCTGTGGGGGAAACTATCTAGCATTAACCATATCAGGTAATTACCACGACGGATAGACGGCCAAAAGCCAGAGTAGCACAAAGGTCTCCAAGCGGTCCAAGCTCAAGGTACTTCATAATGTACGTACCCACCACCTAATGACGATAAAATCATCCATTTTCATGCAGGTACAATACAATTCAGTCTTAGGTTTATGTAGCATGTACCACAAGCACCACAAGACAGCGCCGTCAAGGAGCACCTGGTATCTTATCGGGTACCTAACCTAACCATTAGGTACGGCTACATTCACCGAAAGACAGGGCCGTCGGTTACCCAAACTTTGCTAAAAGCTTCACGTTGTTGTGTATCTGACTTCTACCTACTAGGTATTCTTCTGCGTCAACTGCCCGGTGCTTGCTATATTGTTAGATCAACATACCTAACATACCTGCATAGTAATATCAAACAAGACTTCGAAAGCTCTCAACTGAAATCAAATCGAATAATGGTTTTTAACTCATTCAACACCTTCTACATTCACCTTGATATTTACTATTAATAATCTACTAAATAGGTAAACACTACCAGGTATTCTGTACATAATCCAGACTACACATATCCCACCAATGGCAGACGATTGGTTCGCTCCCAAGTTAATAATAGGGACTTACATATGACCTACCAGAACTCGCCGTGTTTATCTTGTTATGCGGCTAGAACCACTGATTTTCATGCGATATTCCAAGATGAAGACGCGAGGAATTGGATTACGTCCACTCGTTGCTACATGCAGGAGGAGTGCAGGAGGACTCGTTCCTTTTAATAATCAATGATCCGTCAAGCCAGGGCGTTCGGGTCTGTCAAGGTATCATTCAGCCATAACATCTAACGCACGTTAAGTGTCCGTGAGAGACATTTCAGGATTTCTTTTTAATAAAGTTTTCCTAGTATGATTTCGACAGAAATCTAGGCCAATACAGTGAGAGCAAACATAGGAATACGAGATGCATTCGCATTCACTCAGTGCATATTACCTACTAGGTAACTACCTAAGTTGATAGGTAATGAAATGGCCTGTGTGGCTTAAACAATATGCAGCTACCTATGTACCTACGGTCTACCTGGGCAGATACCTCCTCTATCTGTCTAGTAGCGACCTATTATCATGTACGCCGTAAGTCGAACAATATATCTCAATATCGAAGTTCTAGCTTAACTATCATGAGCTTCAATATCAACCCCATTACTAGCTGCGTACCGAGGTAAGTGAGGTTACTGACTAGCCCCACGAGTCATGTAAAAGACTTTATCCCGAAGGTGTTTGTTGTTTCTAGCAACAAGGATCTTCCTTAAGAGATCCGTCCCGCTTCCGGCTTTTTATTTAAACATGTGGCGTTCACGAATCGCAAGGATGGTCGAACTGATTGATAGTTCTGTAGGTAGATATGTGCGGGAACGTTCGTTTAACATTTCCGAGTACCGGCTAGGAGAGACCGAATTTTTGAACGGGAAAAAAACAACGATAGGGAACTTGAAACGACAGGGGTGGTTTGGATATGCTGGGGTCTAAAATAGAGGTGTTTATTCCGTAAACAGACATTTCTTCTTGCCAATATCCATAAGATCGGACTAAGATCACATCATTGTGTTTTATTGATTGCGGCCTTCCATTTAAATTCTTTTTGCTTTCTTCTCCCTTGGCTCTAGTTTTCCATATCAACAACGCAAGGCTGAACCATGCGAGTGCCTACGATTATCAGCCTTTTTTTTTTATTCTTCTGCCTGGTCGTATTCTCGAGTCTAGAGCAATGTCAGTTCTCATGCATTAGAAACATGAAAATAGGTACATATCTAGGTACTTCCCACATAATACCCACCTCCTATCTCACAGATTGCAGGGTCTTGTTCAAGCGTGTTGGTTTTCTCTTATGATTGTGGTCATTTCCTATGGGTCATGATCATGGGCTGCATTGTTTTGTTTTTAAAGGACACGTTGTTTGGGTACAGTATGTCCCACGAAAACTATTATCACCTAAGTGCAAGAGTTGAAAAGGAAATTCTTCCCATTTAAGTTTCGGTAAGGCTGAGGTGACAATCCCAATCCAGTAGAATAAGTTTAGAGACGCGGCGGTTACAGTCAACACACTTACATCTATGCCTGTCTACCTAAGGAATAGGTGTTAATGAAAACCAGCTTTTGCTTACCACCTAGGTAGGTTTACAAAATTGATTCCATTCCAGCTTTCAGCTTTAGCATATGACATATTCCCGAGGTCCACCAGGCTAGCAGGCTGAGAAGATCAGATCTTCTCGCATGAATGTCGGAGATGACCTTCCATGGGTAGGGGCAGGGATTAAGGGGATAGTCCTCTGTTTATGAACGACTTATCAAGCGGTTAACCGAAAGAGATCAAGCCCCCAAAGAGCTCAGACCTCTCCCTATTAGTGTATGACTTTTATTTATTTATTTTTTTCTCATCCGCCTAAAGATCGACCCTCATTCGATTCTCTACCATTCTGTCATCGCTCATATGTCCAGTAAGATCACAGTGATTATGTTACCAAGGGACTCCCTCTTACGCATGAAACATGACGGGAACACACAATGCCTTGGTAATTCGTGTAACGATGCTTCAGAATAGATACAGATGATCGAGCTGTCGAGTCAAGCAACGGATACATGTAGGTATTATTATTGAAATATCCATTAATGAATCAAATTAGTTCCGACAGAACATGTACCCACGTCCAGGTACAGTACACACTACTAGGTACCCACCAGGTACCGAGTTTTCCAATTATGTAATTATAATTCCCGGCCAATAAAAAAAGATCCTGTAGACCCGTATGAGCTTATTCATGTTCTGCAAGCAAGCGTCGATCTCCAAACATTCAAATGTTTAGGTGAAACTTCAACATCTACATACTATGTATGTAAGTATGCGCCGGAAAATTCAGCCGAACTACAGCAACTCCTAGGTAGGTAGTACCTCGAACCGATGTCTCGAGAAATATATTAATATGCAATAAACGTCATGAAGCCGTCCTCAGAAGATCCTTAATAACGGAAACGTTAAAGAGCAAGACCTACATAGGTAGAATATACTACGTGAGCACTTACATACTTGAGAGGCCTGCCCAAATAATTATGGGCAGTGGAAGAATTGTCTCGGAACTCGGGCCGTATATAAACGACATCGGTAGATGGGCTATTCCAGTGTTAGATTGATGCTATACCTAACTTTTCGATCCTACGACCCGTGAAGAAACCGATTCACGACATGATAATCTACAGCGGCTCCCTCCTTTCGATCAAGGGTCTATATTCGCTGCGGGACGGAAACTAAGAACGCCATGGTAGATAATCCAGTACCGCCTCGTAGCAGATACGCGAATTTCCGCGAATTTCCGCCCTCTTTTAAAGGACTCGGGAACGGATAGTTAGGGTAGTTATTACATAAAGCAACCATTCAAAGCTTGGAGAAGCATGTAGCGTTGAGGGCTGAGAAGTACAAAGACGCGGCTTAGATGCTCAGCATCACACAGGGTTACATATCTTATCGCCTAGGAGGCCTAGATTTAAGAAGAAGAGTGTTACGACTGCACCTTTCTACGCCGCTGATAAGCTTACCTAACTTGCAAGCCTTCCAGTCGAAGACGCTTAAGTACCACAGAACTATACGACCTATCGACATTTTTCCTTCGGGCATTGCAACTCCGGTGGGGAAAGAAGAAAGACGGCTATGAAGGCTTAGGCATGGCGCCACTTGTATAGGGGGGAAAGACCCTCATTGGTTTCATATTTATGAGCTGTTTGTAGTTCTTTCATTATTGTAGACTAGGCCCTTGTTGCCTCGCTTTATTCGTGTAATAAATGAATTGGCCATTCCCGTGCAACATGGTTGTATAAACATATATGTCGATCAAGAATAATTCAGATAGGACCAAGATGAAAATGTCAATATTATTTGGAATTTCACCTGCTGTGTCTTGCTTAATAGCTCCAAATACAAAGATTTGTATCTGTGCTAATCGTAAAGCTACGACACAAATTTGGTGATGTTCTGAAGACATCGTACAGCATAGAACGTATTCAATGAACTACCTACCTATATTCGAATATATATAGCTCTAGGGGGGTTCGTCGATTGATATATTCCTGACTCACAATTTAATGGATACATTCCACGTATCTAACGCGACAGCAAGTGCCGTTAATACGGCGCCATATCCTACCAATATTCCCATCGTGACAGCTGGTCCAACATCTAATGTAGGTACGGTCATATTGACTAACCCTGTTAATAGATTTGCTACTAGGAAAATGGCCAACCCATTCCTATTAAATGATCGCAGAACTTTACTTGTGGCCGTCTCGTAGGCTTCACGTTCTGTCTTGATATCCGTAGCATTATGGAATGACGGGAAGAACACACTCTCGATAGCGCAGCATGCAAATAATTGCGCTGAGTTAAACGCTGCGATCCATAGAATGTACGGCAAATTAGCTAGTCGACGAGACACATCTAATCCCAAACCGTAGGAGTAATTCGTAGTGAAGAAATATAGGATTGTCCAAATAGAAGTCCACACAGCCATGGTTAGGAGAAGGGTGGTTCGTTGGGCACTGTTGCTAGTTCCACTGCGCGGGTTGATACTCCTAGGCAGCACAAACATGCCGGTGTCCTGACCGGCTAAAAAGATAGCGAGGTATCCGCAGAAGCTGCAAATACCTTCTCTGTTCATGGAAAAGAGGTCGGTTCGTGGCGCGATGAGGATGAAGGCTTTCAAATTGGTGCTTTCAAGTACAACTTGGTAAATAACCCCAAGTATGATCGCCAGTGCTGCGTAAGACGGGATAATCTTCAGGGCTGACTGGAAAAGCGCGACGAAAGGGGGAAGGAAACCCAAGGTGAAGAAAAAATTCCAATGAACACCGTATTCGGTCACATGCTCTGCGTAGTCAAGACCTTTGACGCTAATGAGGCGAATGATTCCGAGGATTAGCAAAGGAAGCGAATGTCGCATCGAGTACAGGAGTCTGTGCAGCAACGGCGCCCCCCGGCTCTCAGCTCTCTCCTTCAGAACCGGTCGCGCGGCGACTATGCCGGCGGAGTAGACAAATGAACCAACACCCACATCCATCAACGAGGTGCCCCAGGTCTCGACCTTCGCAAATCTGCGAGGAAACAACCTAAAGTCTACCGCCAGGATCGCCAAACACGTAATGACCAACATAGACCCTCGATAGGTCGTCAAGAAAGGCTTGGTAGATAGGACGCCAAGTGCGCCGGATGATTTCTGAGTTTGCGCATTAGGAGGGAGCTTGGGCTTTTTTCTCGATACAGCGGGATTTGGTGGGAGCGCATAAACAAATATGGCAGGGACGAGAATCAGACCGCAAAGTAGCAATGTTGTATTCGCATAGAGCGTGATAGCAAGCAATACGGCTATGACATTGAGGAGGAAATCGATTAGGAAGCTCAAGGGCTTGTACGGTTTGAAAAAGGACTGGCGCGATTGTAAAATGGACCACAGGGCAAATGCAATCTGAGTGGGTATTTTGAGTCAGCTGGTGGCCCTTGATATGGATAGATATTCGAATTTTACATACAGGTCCTACGGTAACTATATTGTTGATCTCGGTGACTGAACCTCCTGTTAAGTTGGATACGAAATCCTCTTTCATCTGCTTGTAACTTGTCGCATTGGAACCCATTTTTCCTAAGAGCGAGATACGGGAATGAACATGGAATAGATTGAAGATAATCTGAGTACTAGACAGATGCTAGGCCGAGTAAACTAAGAGAAATATGTGGGCATCGCGGCGGCGGAAAGGGAGTTTTGAACAGATGTCAACTCGATTTATGATGTGTTGTCATAAAAAAAGTAGGTAGCTTTTGGAGGTTATCGGCCTTGTAACCTTGTACATAGTAACTCGCGAAACGACAAATTGGGGTCGGATCAGGCTAGCCAATCATGTGAGGCGGAGCCCTGTTTAGTCATACCTAAGTTGTACTAGGTACATACTACCTAGGTACCTGGATAGGTACTTCGATATTTCAAGGTTGTGAGATCATATTATTATGTCATCATGGAATTTCAAGGTTGTTAAATACGATGTAAACGAGATCTGATATATGCATACATGTAATTCAACGTCATTCATATATTCATATAGGAAGCGATTTACCCCTTTTTGCTTTTTCTTTTTTCTTCAAGACATGCTTCGACAGGTCAATATTGATAAACTTGTTTCAGACGACTCTTTCCAAGAGACAAACGCTCCTAGTCATCTACTTTACATGATATGAATTATATGAATTACTTGAAATCTATTTCATATATATTGTGGCAACGAGAAATGATCCCTTTGTTATAAGCCTGGCTCTAAAGAAATATCCGACCCCTTATTCTCCTTTACTCATCCGCAGCTGAGATCGTTAATTACTAATCCTAGTTGGAGAGAACGACGAAGTCTAGGTTCTCTTTATCCTCTTAGAGATACGAGTCGCCTAAAGCTACCCCATCAGAACAAACTTATGTGATCAACGGACTCTAGCCTTCGCCACAAAATTTTACAAACGGTATGAAACCTATGTTGTTGTATGCCTGACGTAATTCCAGTTAATATGAATGACCCCTTTGATTTAGAGGTCCGCGCCTCTTCTTTAACCAACAAAAAGGATAAGACACAAAAAAGCTTTGTGGTCTTGATCTATTCATAGAAAAATGCTCTTAAGGAAAGCCCCGCCGCGGGATGTTGGCCATAGTTCTCGGCCGAACAACGTACTTTGCAAATTTCAGACGGCTTTTCAGAGGAACGATCGAAATTTGATGTTCAAGCCATAACTTGCATTCAATATCTCCTCATAACTATAGCAGATCCAATGACAAGCGATGTAAACATTTCGAGGCGTCCGAGTCTCGAGCCCCTCTGGACTAACTACCGTAACCATGACAGTTTGCCCGATACGGTCTTCCGGCCAACCCCTATTAGCGTTAGCATGTCTCAGCCGCCGCTATCTCCCAAGAGCCTCCCAGGTCCCAGTCCGGTTCACCCTGCTTCGTACGATAAATCAATGCGAAAGCAAGACCGAGCTCTTGTCGATAGTTTCGATCAGCGAACACGACATGTTGTCGGCTCGGCACCTTTAACCCCAATCGATGAGTACTCGCCATCGCCCTTGGTTGCAAGGCTCGAAAAGATCAGCATTCTACCGCCAATGAGCGTGCCTCATGGTTTACCAACACCTGCCTCACCGAGCCTTCCTCGAAGAGACAGCCTGGGCGCAGTAGAACGATCTGATTCTATGGGTGGTGTATCTGGGTCTCGAGATAGAAGCCCTTACTATTATACTCGCGACGAATTGCCGATATCTCCACGAATAGACTCGGTTTCAGGGATCCATGACCAACTTCGAAGTTGGGGTCACGTTTACTACGGCAATGCGAAAACGGCTGATGCATTCATCATTGCTAGATCTCTACGTCGCCGCAGCAGCGATTCCCTAACGGATATTGCGAGACCAGAGCTCGTGAAAGCGACAGCGAGTGCCCCAATGAAAAATAGATTAACAGTTCGTGCCATCGTTCGACCTCGAGCTCTAGATAGACCATCGTTTTTGATTCAGCGCAATTTTGATATAGACGAGCTGAGAGCGACAACACCGGACCCAACGCCAAAGCCTCAAGTCAGAAGCCCGAATGAATGGCGTCGTCCTAGCCTCCCGTCGATATCATCTCGGAGTGGCACCCCATCCCCGAGGTCAAGACGTTCTAGTAGTGTCCGGTCGGGAGCGTTGCTACGATCAAGTACCAACAGCCTAGACCTCGATAGCTTAATAAGAGACGCAAAAGCAGTGCCTATCCGTGAGTATATTCTTACTAGATATATTTAATCGCGTCTCCTCTTCTCTTTTACTCATAAAAACCCCTTGGCTTAGGCACAAGGTACATACTTGCGTTAACAATATATGTTCATCTAGATCTCAAGTATGTTCGCGTATACCTACCTGTCATTGCGGCCTTATTAGTATCTGGTCATGTCCACGAGGGAGACATCATTTACTTACCGATGCCGCATGCCGAGTCATGGCCGCAGACGGCCCAGTACGTGTACACAGGACAGGGAGAGCTGACGAAGGCGATTAGAGAGAATATATTGTATCTAGCTGGTAAGGTGTAATTAGGTATCTGTTGGCAATTATTCTATGTATACAGTATCTCCTTCTTGTCTCTACTTGGATGGAAAATAGTTTAAAAGTAGCAGTGTACCTACTAGGTAGGTATGTTTGTAAGTACGTAGAAAGACTTACGATTAGGCTAGGCAGGCTGCTATTGACAAAGAAACATGGAGAATCGGCTCACAATATGTACGTAATGCTTAATAAGAATTATTCGCCGAATGTATTAGGTATTTTTCCCTATCCCATCATTATCTAGGTACCTAGGTAGGTACCTAGGTAGGTACCTAGGTAGGTACGTACTTAGCGAATTGCTAATTCTCGACAGATAAAATCCGGTACCTCTTCACGATTCCATAACATTATGATCAGGGCAACTTATTAACCCCCAAACCCAGAAACACAAATACCACTTCAACTTCACCTATGTATTTGGTCTAAAAATGTACCTAGGTACTTGGAAAGAAATCTCCTATCAGCCCATTCCGAGGACCACTTTGTCGGTAGGATGCCTACCTTCCAAGTCCCGAGGGGTTGGATTCATTTAGGTGGTGCAATGCCCCTTTGCACATGTCCCATATCGCTCACCGAAAGCCCGCGATGATTTCTATCGAGACAAACCTATCCCCTGTGATTACCTAGGTAACGTTTCTTGTAAGTTTTAATTTTGATTTCCAAGGTTTACTAGGGTCTTACCTAGGTGGAAAGTCGAATTCATCACTTTGCTTACATCTGTTCGGCAACTCTGTTGATATACCCCTAGGTAGACATAGCCTATCTGCTCTGGTTGATGGTTCTATGTGCTAGGAAAGTGTTACGCGGCAGTCAAATGCGTCAGCAAACACATGTAGCTATATTACTAAGGTATTAGAGTAGCATATAAAGACTCTAAAACCTTATGCCCACCTAGGTACCTAGGTACTAGGTTGTAATATATCATGCTGGGCTAAGCTTCATTGGATAAGAACTTTGGAAGCTTGTAAATTCAAATAATTCTATCGTTGCCAACCTTCTGGGTTTAAACACGTCCACGTGGGATCTTTGCCTCACATAGATTGCGATCGGAGAGGATGTGGTACGTTGTGGTTAGTCTGATAACTAAAGTTTCCACAATACATCTTAAGCACGTAACAGAGGAACTCCAACTACCTCGTCAGGATTGTTCTTAGTCCCAGCTACCTAGGTAATGTTTGTTCAAATTACCATACTGTTTATGAATGTACTAGGTGGGTAATGCTAGCATTACGCAAGGGGTTTCCTTGAACCAATGTGTTGGGCACCTACTCAAAGTTTTTGGCATGATAATCGTATAGGTACGATGTATGCGTCTTATTTACGGAAACATCATATATCCACTTGGTTACCTACCTGCCTAAGTTACTAGATGTGAATAATTTCTATAGATAGGTAGATAGGAGGTAGGTAGGTAGGTAGGCACTAATAAAACTTAAACCGCTCAAGTGATCGAGATGAGGTATAAGCCACATTGCTACAAGTGCCCCTTCATCACTAACGGTATAAAGAGGTATATTCTATAGCTTCCATAATAATAAATAAAACATTTTAAACCTATAGTATGTAGGTAGGTAGGTAGGTAGGTACGTGTACATAATGACATATTGTACATTAGCTTTGGATCCAGGGGTTTGCAAAGATCCCCTTATCTTACCTAAGCTAACCCCCACAGATGGTCGAGGAATATGGCTACGTCCTTAGGTAGGTAGGTACTAGGTAAGGCAAACGGGGTCATGTTTGAATTATCTAGTTTTTGTCATTTAGGTAAGTAAAAAGACCATATGCCTACCTAGTGGGTAGAAAGGTACCTAGTAGTTACTTGACATACCTAGCAACGATGTGAATCGTTAAGATACTCCACCACGTCGAAAGAATAGGGGGTATCTCTGTAAAGATCAGCGACTAAGATCACTTACAAGTCTGATTACCAACGCCTTCCATCAATAGAAATCGGAGGTGTACATCTCCCATGGGGGTGGTAACTAGCGGGAACCGCTACAGCACCGGGCCGTCTCCGTGACTAGTAAGGAGCCTCACTTACCTGGCTAGGTAGGAAACTCAGCTGCTCAGCCTTTCGACGTGTATTACCTAACACACATTAATTCTCCACGGATTTGACATCCTTTCCGGGGTTAAAAGTAAGTGCGTATACCAGCATACGAGAGATAAAGGTACCTATATATGAGCTGGAATTGGATCTATCTAGATTAGGTAGGTTGAGTGAACCGCGTCGTAGGTACCTACTTGCAACTCTGCGGCGGTACGTGATGGTAGGCGGATATCGTTCCCCGGATTGATCTCCAGAGGTCTAGATCGCGCTCTGGGTCTATCTAGATTCTCGCTTGTTTACCCCGTACTGTCGTCCGCAGTCCGCTGGACGGTCCCATGAATCTGGGTCGGCTACGATAAGCTTATTACCTGGTATGAACAGATCGTCTACTAGCCTGTCGTCAGTGCTCTCTGGGTAAGTACGTACATATGCCTACATAGTAGCTGCCTACTAGGTATGTCGCTTCTTACGTGACGACATCATCATGCCGTCATTAGTAGCTTGGGGTAAATACCAATGATGCACATACGGATCTACCTAGCGAAATATTTTCCGACATCTTGGAAGGTGGAAAATTCGTATTTTTTTAGTACATGTTTCCAATGTGGTTCCAATTACGTAGCGAACACTCTGAAGAAAGCGCGCGAACAAGTTTCCAGTAGCGTATATTAATTCCATGTTTGCGAAAGGTAAAATAGCGAGACAAGTAACTGGATCTTAGTGACACTAAAGGCAGCCAATATCCACTCGACGGAACCCCCCGGTGGGCGCGATGGCTGATCGTTGTTGGTACCTAGGCAGGTAGGTAGAAGATCTTTTTACGTATAATGGTCAAGTTCAGTATGAATAAATGGACACATAACTTCTGGAAATTGAAGGCTAAACGGAGTATTGCGAAGTCGAATCAAATGTGTTCGAGTTGTGGGAAGAGGGTCTTAATAAGGGGATGGGGGTACGTTATTAGGCAAAGGCACGGCACGCACCCCCAACTTATGTATGCCCAGGTGAGATGTATGAGGATCCCTGAACGATTGCGAACGTTACACCAAGACCGTTACCATGACGGTTCTTTGCTTCCTTTAATCTGAATTTCGTGCATGGCGTCCCGCCAGGGATCGACTAGAGGGATCATCGGGGCTATATCCGCCCATGACACTATAACCTAGCCTCTGCTTCCTACTTACGGATCGGTATGTAGTACGCTCGGAGGAGACGTTGCCAGGTGTTCACCCCTATGCTGCTACCCCCGTAACTGGTACCTAAACTACCCCGGCAGTGGATTGTCGCAATTCGTTGTTCTGCTGAAAACTAGTAGGTACCTTTATTAGTAGAAGACGAAAGTGACCCCCCGAAAGGAGACGGAGGAAACGTGATAAATATTGATACTATGCGTCTTTGCTGCATCAAGGTAGTTTTACTCGTTCGATAACGCAATAGAATGCTTAGTATTCGCACACACGAGACCTATCCTCCCATGTACCTACCTACCTATTCTTAGAGATATGTGGTTCTTGAGTAGTCTTTGTATAGTCCTTGTATAGCGTTTCGCTTGCGTACCTAGTATGTACCTACCCATGTACGAAGGAGGCACGTACATATAAGTAGGTATGTACGCATGTATGTATGTAATAAAGGTACGCATTCAATCTAGATACGTACATGTATATCAATGGAGCACGCGAGGACTACCACGTTGTGTCTCGGATAGGAATAGGAGACCGGGTGGGCTAGGCCGAGTTGACCCCCGAAGACAATCTCGATCGGACTCTCTCGCACGAGATTGATTGAGATTTCGAATCCAACCCTCTCATTCGCTTCTGTCGTCATCATGATGGCTTCGCGCAGCTGTCGGGAAATTTGGGGATAGAAGGTATCTCATACCTTACACCTTATTCCTCACCTGCCAATCATGCTTGGTAAGTACCTCGTATGCGCTCGACTCCTTATTAGCTATAGACCGATGCGGCCCTGGATTTCCCCAACCTGTCATCCTTCGTATCTTCCTGTTACGATATAGCCATCCAACGAGATGTAAGATAATGAGGAGATAACTTCGTGAATAGCATGATACGTAAAAATACGGCGACGCGATGCCTATCCTAGGATAAGCTAGAGGGGTTTCGATAGATTCCCTAGCGCAGATGCATGCGAATATACGCCCCCTCCTTTTCGCCTTTACCCCCCTACCTTCCACGTCCCACCTCATTTGTAAAGTCATGCATGATCGTAGACGCAGGTCCGAGAAGATGGGGTTAAGCGCGGCTCGCGAGGTTGCAAATCATCCAGGGTTCTTTTTAATGTGGTTCATGATTAGCGTGCCATAGTACATACTGGTCCTTGGTAGTATAGACCATGGAAGGGAAAAAATGAGAAGAGGGGTGAAATAGTGTCGCTCTCCACATTATATATGTACTTCGAGGTCGCTTACTTGGGCGGTGCAGATAACTAGGAGGTAGCTACATATGTACTAGGTAAGATATTAAAACGTTGAATGCGTAGTATCATAGAATGTAGTATAACGTACCTACCTAGGTAGTGTAGGTCTATCAATCGCTTGCAGTTAGAGAGAAAGGGGAGTAGAAGCCGCAGAGAGAGAGGGTGTGATGTCTCAGCCCTGAAAAATGCCTAGGTATTGGGTATCGTATGCGCATGTGCCTATTAAAGCTAGGTACCTATCTATTAGACAGCACAGAAATGTCTAAGATGCTGTGGCTGAGGTTATTATTCGTCATATTTGCACCGGACTTTTTACCTATATGCTTCACAGTATCAGAAAGATCCTTATATCTATCCTACCTACATACATACCACCTACCTAGGTTCTTACCTGCTACGTAGACCTGGTAGACTTATGTATAGGTACCTATTTATCAAACTTACATACATGTATTTACATCCTTCTTTACACAGTACAATCTCCAAGCCTCCCATGCCAATTAACTTGTTTAGTAATACGGTAGGTACGTATTCCGCTGCTGTGATCGACGATCGAGGGGATTCCTTGGAGAGATCACTTTAGGATCTTGAACTAGCAGGGTTTCGAGTGTTCCAGTGGTTCATTGCCGGGATCGTGTAGTGAACTCGACCATGGCTGATAATCTCTCGTCAGCCCTTTCTTTCTGTCTTTTACCTGGTTCAGTAAGTTCGTCTCACGCGAAAAATCTAGATCAGGATCGTGACCATAACCTTTTTTTCAGATCTCGTGAGCATGTATCGTACCAGGTATGTCTCTAACCGTTTTTGTGACTGCTTAAATACCCCTTTTGGATCCCCACGTCTCCGTAATTCTTCTAATCCCCTTCCAGGCAGGTGCAGGTATACCATGATCGTGTTTGCGCCTAGTAGGTAATCACTAATGCCGGTAACGAAAGCCCGCGAGCGATCGCGATGTAAAGTTGGATGCTATAATCCGAACATCTTAAGGCTCGATGGTGAGGGTAAGGTAAGCTAGGTTGTGTTACCCCCTCCCCTTTCCCCAACGCATTAGTGCTGTGGCGCATGGATGCGAGTGATATCGCATTGGTGGAGGTCTGGTGGGCGCTGGCTCACACGCTAGCAACTCCTATAATCCTTATAGAGACCTACCTAGGTATCCATGAATGCGCAGTGGGCTACGGGTTGGTTTGTTGGGTGTACGTAAGCTGCGGTATCACATATAATCGGGTCGCGGAGGTCATCATACTATGTAGAAGAGCTGTAAGAGCCCGTCTACCTGTGTTCAACCTTGCCAAGGTATGCAGGTAGCTTGTCCTGGTAACAGCATACTAGGTAGGTACCTACCTACCTACCTACCTTGTAAGTAGACAGGCAAGGAGCTTTTCTTATTTTCCTAAATTAGGTCCGTACAAACCACGGTTGTGGAATCTCGTCTTTCCCTTCTATAGGTCATTCTTATGCAGCCATGGTAGTACAACCAGAGTATCTGCAATGATCATCACAATTCTCCGCCGTAAGAGCAGAAGCACATGCCCACGTATCTTGCTTAGGTATATATAAACTGATGTCCGGCCCGCGTAGCAGAGCAAAGCCGAATTCGTGGCGAAGCTGGCGACGCCGACCCGATCAAAGCCGGTAGTCCGCCACAAGGTGCCATGTGACGATTTAGCTAGAGACCTAGGTATCGTAGCCTTCCACTGTATCGGGTATGTAATCTAGATTAGTATGTAGCTAGACAGGTAGCAAATATATGTACCTAGCTACTTAGTTGCCTACCTAGCTAAACTATTCCTATCTACTTATAGGTAGGTACTTACTTGGTTACGTAGGGTACTTGTCTAGGTAGGTAGGTACCTACAAACTAGTATAATATCCATGCTACGCAGTATGTAATCGCGGCACGTTACCTACCTTAGGATGGCGATGTTTTAGGAGCCCTAGCATCGTCGAACACGATCACAAATTCAGATACAATTGCGGGGTTTACCCATAAATAATCTACAGAGGCTCAGAACTAACACTACATGGGGATTAGATGAGGATGTTAATGTAAGAACAAGTGGAGTTTGTAATGCTTCAACCGCCAACCGCCAACCGTCCTCGGAGTCTTGCCCCCTCTCGATCCTCCTCCTAGCATTCCGCGAAGTTCCCCCTCATCGGTCATCTAAGATAAGCGGCTTATTTGTTCGCTTATTCCTAGCGAAGAAAGTGACCCCGAGACGACCGTAACACCCAAGATCTGAAATGCTCCCTGGAAGATTCTCTAACCCCAGATAAGATGGACGATGGATGGACGGCAGACGAGTCCGGTAGCAATTTAATATGGATGTGCTTCGACGACCAAAGTCTTGGTAACCGAGCCCGATTGCGAGTATAGGCCCGAGATTGCCCGGCTCCGTGAGGTACATGCTGTAGCGCATTCGTAGGTACCGTACATATGTGTTTAACTACCTTAAGTTAAGCACATATACGTTGTGTGCGAGGTGCGTAGTAAGTGGGAGAGCCAATCAATTTACGGGGAAATCGTGGCTAGCGGTATTCCCGGCCGATGGAGGACGGGACGATTGGATGTACACCTGCATCTGTCTGTCCTTGATTACTCTCCTAAGGTGAGGGATACGGTAAGGCTAGACATTCTAGATCGACTCAGATCGACTCATATGACGAATGATAGTCGTATTTAATAAAGAGAGAGTCAAGTGCCACGATTCCCGAGGCGTAAACGAGTCGTCAAAGCATCCGACTGGGTCACGGACGAACCTATGAGCATCTATAAACAGAGCCTCTGCGGCTTGGCGTAGCCGAAAGCTGGGGGTAAGCAAGAACCCCGTCGGCCGTCCCAGCTGCCCGCTGACACGGTGCTTGGCAGTTATTACGCGACTCTTGGAGAGTACCTAGTAACCAAGTATTTGGTAGTGTTTGGCAGTGTTTGGTGGGTTCCGACAACGTCTGGCAGCGTCTGGGCCGTGGGTTACCCCTGAACTGTTGCCGTTGCTGTTGTGCGACACCAGGTCTCCTGATAAGTCTGTTCGGCGGTTGATCTCGCGTCCAGCTCAGTCGCATTTTGCATATGCCGTGTCGTCCCTGTATGTGCCTGTATGCTGCACAACCTACATTGGCACGTCGCGGGGGTGTCGGATCGGTAACTTGGAAGTGGGTTATGTTGCATCCCATCGAGTCTGGGATAGGTAATAAAAGCTGAAGTCACATCACTTCAAAAATCTTACTACATATATGCAGTACAACACAAATATTTCCCATCAGCCAATGTCCTATTACGCAGTTGCATGTGAAAAAAAAGGACCCTTCTTATTTTTCTTCTCTCTTTTTTTTTCTGTCGGCCTCGCATTGGTCTCGAATGATGCCCCTCTAATACATCTATGAAGGAATCCGTAGACATCCATGCAGACTAGAGTCACAATCTATTCCCGATTTTTGCCCTCCAACCAAAAACCTCCGTAAAGTCTTCACACCAAACCATACCATCCATTTTGTTTTGGGTAAAAGCCGAGCGTGTGAAAATGCTGCATGCCGAAATATGCGATGCGAGAAAAACGAAAAGAGAGGGGAAGAAAAATAAAAAAAAAAGGAAAATAACAATCATGAATATGCCACCTGCCCGTCCTGTAGGTGCTTCCCTTATTAAGTATGGCACGGTTTATCTTGGCGAATACCAGTCGACTTTCTTCTGCGACTTCATCCGCCATACCCTGCGCTAAAACACAGAACCGTTTAAAAACACTCATTACATTTGTTATGCGTGCGAATGTGTGTGCGTGTGCGTGAGTGTGAGTGAGTATGCGTATGAGTATGCGCTTGTGTGGTATGAGACCCATCCTCCGCCGTCCTGACGAAGTTCAAGACCAGGAACTTTTGGGGGGTTGCAGAATAACCGACCGGAGATTCCGAAGACGGACGCCTTCTTATAGCCTGAAAGCCTTTCGACCGCTATCCGTAATTTCAGGTAGCGGCCATTATACCGTAGGAGAGTACCGTTTTGACCTCTTCCGATAAGCCTTTTCCCACCAAATAAATCGTAGAATATAACACTCATGAATCGTAAATGCATAACATTCCCCGTGTTATGAGCCCGTTAGTCAGTAATCATCCGTCCGAAATAGCCGAATAATAATAGAGCTGCAACGGAATTATGCCTCCACCGCGCCATTACGATATGCCCGCTACCATGGTGATCGGTGGGTACGGCGCGTCTCTTGGATAGTCGAGGAGGAGAGCGTCCTTCTCGGACAAGATGCGAGAATTTCGCATGCGGATTATACGGTCGAGATCGTCGGGTCGAGGCGCGGGCGTCGCGATACTGTCGCTTCTTCTTGGACGAGGCGACATACGAAGAGCATCGTTAGCGTCACCATCAGGTCGACTACCCCATGAAGTCTGTATGATGATGTCAGCAAGAAGCACTTTTATTATTATATTTATATTTATATTTATGCAGTTCGTTTCGTGAGTTCGTGCATGGGGGGTTTCCCGTACCAGGTTCAATGTTATCAAAGCGTATAGCTTGATGAGCCCGTGGAAGTAGCCAAAAACGATGGATATCGGCAGGAAGACGATGTCACTCGGGTTTCGCCGAAAGAGTCCGATCAGCTTGACGACCTTCGTAAAGGCGAACATATAGATGAACTGAGCCCAAAACCATCGCTGACGAGCCTCCAGGTCCCATCCCTCGGTACCCCGCCAAAGCGAGATGAGCAATAGAGGGTCCACGACGAAGGCCAGCGAAGTAAAGGTTGCAATATGCAGAGCGTATGTGCACCACGGCTGTTGACTAAAGCATGGGGCCGTTGTTAGTCTATGCGCAGTCGGCCCTGTTGAGATAGTTGGGTGGTGCTAGAGGGGGGACAGGGGGCATGATATACAAGGGGTAACAAGGGGGGAGGGGGGGCAGAGCAAGGGGGTAAGAAGAAGCTAGGGAAGAAATAGAATAATGATCGATGAACGATGAACAATAATGAGCAAGGTAAAGGAACTTACGTAATCACATATCTCTCTCGGACCAAGCTCGTCCAGTTGCTTCTCCAATTGCTCCGGGCCCATCGGGAGCACTGGTAAAGGAACTTGAGGCCATTCTCCAGAGTCGTCTCGATCTCGCACTCCCGCTCGTACTGGATCCAGGTCTTCCACTGGTGGCTCACGAGCCAGCGGGTCACAAAATTGTCGTCGTCAGCGTTCAGGATGTAATCGCGCCATCGTTCGGTCTTGAACCCCTCCAGAAAGTCGTGACTTGATAGAATTTCTGATCGGTAAGCTCCTGTACGACCGGACATGCACGACGTTCCCCCATCGACGTTGTGAGTAGCCGAGATCTCGAAATTGCGGCGTTCGATGTAAGCAGCCCCGAGCCAGTTGAAAATTTGTGTGGATATGGATCCACCCGACTCTCGACGCACTCGCTGACAAGTCCCGACACCCCCGATCTTGGGGTCTTCGAAAGGAGCAAGGATCCACGGGAGAAGGGTTGACGGCCAAGTAACATCGTCATCGGCCATGATAGTGATATCCGTCTTCACTTTGGGGAGCGCCTCGCAAACCTGAAGTCGCTTATTCGCGATAGTCGTGAAGAGGACGCGGACATTCGCGGTTGAGAGCGTCTTCACAAGCTTCTCCAGCGCCGCATGCTTGTCCACCGTCGTTATGAGAATCAACTCACGTGGCCGACATGCCAAAATGCTCTCCAAGGAAGAGCGAAGTTCCTCAAAGGCATTATGAATGGTGGGAATGATGACCGTCACGTCGTCAGAAGTAAACGTAGGTTTATTAGGGATTGGTTTCGATTTGTAAAACCAATGACTGAAAGTATGAACGATTAAACGTAGATATCGGTGCACCCTAGCGGTGAAGAGTTAATATGTGACATGAAAGCAACCGAAATCAACCGGAGGAAGACTCCTCGGGCGAGAAAACACCGTCGTAAGAGCGAATACTCATAACTTACCACAGCACCCAAAACGTATACCACCAGAAATTTGGTGATGATAAGAAGTTGAAGCTCGGATGAGCGAGATCTGAGAATAAATCGGCGATGCCCATGGTGGATATCTGTCTTCTTTCTCTCTTTTCCGAGTAGACGATGAAATATCCGAATAGGCGTATTAGTGTATTTTCAAGGATTCTATGAGGTAAAACCCAAGCTTTCGTGCCCTGTCTCAGCTAGGGTTTGCTTGAGGAGTGTGTAGTTATGTACGAGCCGGTCGTTTGAAAGGTCCTCAAAAAGAGATACTGACAACCTCCACCAAAAGTCTATCTATGGACTAAAAGGGACTATAAGAGTCAGCTGGTTGTTTCACCCGCGGAGGGAAGGTGTGAGTGAAAGATGAGAGTAACTTTGCGGAGAGTGACCAGGATGTAGTTGGTTGTGTAAGAGCCGCAGGGTCCTCGGAACACAACCTAAGAAAAAAAATAGAAGTCCCCTCCAAAGGGTAACCCCAGGCGAGGGATGAGATGAGGTTGCAACGCGAGACGGGTGCGGCGAGTCGTGTACGTGGTTCGGGAAGACGAGGGTTGAAGGGAAGGGAAAAGTTTAAGCTTGCCTTTTTAATAAGTTCGACGGGTATTTTCGTTTCTTGGATCTGAACAAGATATGGTCACGCGCGGAAACGGAGGGTCATGAATCAGACAAGCCTTTTTCTGATCCGTCTGTGATTAACGGATAATAGAATTAGGAACAATAGACGAAACCGAGACCATGCAACGGTGGCAACTATTGAACAAGTTTCCTGAGGGGGAGAGGGGAATGGCGTATGAATTTCCGATGAATGATGTTACTGTAGTAGATAACAACAACAGAAAGAACGAATCCCCGGAACTTGAGAGGCTCGAAACGAGAGTTTGTCCTATCGACTTAGCAACCAGCGAGAGGGACACCTCGAGTCCTTTCTTATTATGTATATTTTTTTCGGGAACGAGGCGGGTTTCAAGCCGAGAGAGGTAGCGAGCCGGGAACACAAATATAATACACGACAGACCAAAAGAAAACCCCTAAAGAAAAGAAGCCATTGTGATGGTTAATGGGCTTCGGGAGGACATAGGAGAAGTCGTTCAGAGACGAGGCCAAACGGGCCAGACCCGGGAGAGGAGGCAAGGATATATACTAGGTAGGCAGATGGACCCATATGACCCCATTCAACCAACGGTCGATAATACAATTACCTGTTTACTACAGTGCCTACCTATTCCCCTACATACGTAAACGATGTTCGACGCAATGGGACGTAATTATGGGGTTCAGAAGATAAGTAGTAGGGGCCGCCGTAGTATGTATGTGTATGTAGTATGTAATGTACGTAGGTAGGTAGTCCAGGTATCCCGGGTTTAGTTATGTAGCAACCCAGGTAAGATAGGTACCGTTCCTACATAAGTAAGGTAATGTGGGAAAAGTAGCCCTGAGTAGTGTTTAGATCGACCCGTTCTGCAGCTGTGACGATTAATGGGAACAGGTACCTTGTAAAAAAAAAAAATAGAAAAATTTAAGATAAAAAAATAATAAAGAAGACAAGCGTATAATACTTTGGGTCCGACGTGCATATACTCAAGTAGGTAGGAAAACAACCAGCATGATTAAAGCACGAGCTAAAAAGGGAAAGGATGGAGAAAATATTTGGAAATTGGGAAAATAAGGAAATAATAATTTGATAATTTGATAAAAACAAATATCAAATAATATTGAAAAAGGATCTGAATGCCGAAACATCCTCAGGATGTTACCTACCTAGGCTAAGTACCTTGATGTAGATTAGGGATTAAGGAAAAATCGAATGTAGAAAGGAAGAAAAAGAGTTAAAAATAATCAGGTCTACTTGTCGATGTCACATAACACCTGTAATAAACGGCACCCCGGATTACCTATTGAATTAAGTGTAAGAAGGAAATGCGGAATACAACCGAGGACGAGGATGGTAGACCGAGAAGAACAAATACGGTAAAACATTATCTCCTTTTTTTTGGTATCTGGATAATTGGCCATGCTGGTCTTACTTTGAGACCGATTGACGAGAAAAGAACGAAAGTCACACACGATTGAATTACAAAAAGGGAACGAAAATATTAGGCTACTAATAGTACATGGAGTACTAGGTAATATGAAAAGAGAGAGAAAATAGAGAGGGAAAAAAACGGTGGTTCGGTGCCACCTTTGTCGAAGTTTGGCCAGTTGGAGAAGAGACTGCCGCTGAAAAACGTCCGGTTTTGGGGTTTGGCTTTGGGGTGAATGTACTGGATATGGCTAGTTGAAATCCACGGATATTGTATGGAAACGGGGGTTTTCCCTCTAGGTTCCTACCTACCTAGCTATGCTGGAGAGCGCTGGGATGGTAGCTCTTAAGGAGTAGTGGCGCAGTGGATATAGGTACCACATTTAGTGGGCGTGGTGGGCTTGGTGGGCATGGTGGGCTCCAAGGCTTGGTAGGCAGGTAGACATTTTAACTTAAGGATGGAACTTAGGTACAATACCTTAGGTTACTAGCTATGCGTAGTAGGAACCTAGGATAGTGGGGTCGGGGCCATTACAGGGTTAAAGGGGGTGTGTAGATTGGTACTACGCTTCTACTGCAGCACTTCGCTGCACGAGCTCAACCGCGTTAGCTCTATATCCACAGGGCTCTCTAAATAAGCTAAAAAGGGGTCCTCAGCGGAGCACTTGCACTGTGCTCCGTCTTCAGGGCTATATCCAGGCTGCCCAGAGGACGCCTAGAAGAGGTACATTTTCATGTTGTATCGTATCTGCAATGCTAGGTCGACTGCTGGCTTTTTTTGTCCGGTTTAAAAGTCGAGTCGCAGATAATACTTTGCCGGTACAAGTTAGGACTTACACGCGACTTATACGGGACTTGCACCGGTACAGCGACCTGGCCAGCCTGGATAATGTTATTATTATTATTAATTTTTCTATAGGTGAGTAATATCTCAGGAAAGATAACGAAAGTGACCTGACGCGCAGGGGTAAGAACAGCACGGGAAAAGAAAAGGAGATTCGTGATCTGGGTGTATGCATACTACCAGGCATCATACTATCGTGGTATGTACGTGAGTAGGTATGTGACTATCTACATAGGTAGTAGTAGTATGTGAAGCGAATGGCTCTCCGAAACTCGCTTATACGGTGCCTGGCCTTGACACATAGCTACCTGTACCTACATACTAATAGTGTATGTAGGTATGTAGGTATGTAAGATACGGTTCACTCAAGCGCTGCCGATTCAATGCGCTCAGCGCGTATGACTATCATCTATTAAGGTTCGCGTCTCTCACTGGTCAGAGCTGGTGCTGGACCCTACAGATTATAAGTCGCTGGAGCCGTCGAACCGACCAAGAGATCCTACTATATAACAAGACTTGAACGAATCAAGCTCGAGATGCGCCGCTGTGGAGCGCGCGAATCGATCTTCGCAAGCACGGCCCCGTCGAACAGCTTGAACGATCTCGCTCTTGGCATTGGCTAGAGGTTGCTAGAGCTTCTTGCTAGTCAAATTAGCGCTGATCTGTAGCCTCCACGATGGCCGCTATGCTAGTGGCCCCAGGATTACGAAGTCCTGGAGAGATTTCCTACTAATTCCTAATCGTCTTAATCGTCTTAATCTCGAAGCAAGAAATCCCGTCTGCTGGATGGAAAGGAATATCCCCCAATGTCCCCAATGCCCCCAAATGCCCCAATGCCCACATCGTCCACTCCTCGGCATCTATATGACCAGAGCTTTAATGGCCGGGATTGGCCAACGTTAGCCGCGTGAGTGGGAGATCAGAGGCTCAGGAAAGTTATTATATGGCCCCCAATCTTCATCGGACGGACATCACGGGTAATTCTGCTGCCAATAAGTGCAGTTCCAAAATATCCAAAGGGTCGTTCCTTTGGAAGAGCTTCGCCGGTTCCGTCTATCCTTGATTGCGACGCGCTCGAGACATATGTATGTATGTATCGTACGTACATCTCATACGAGGATCGTTTGCTGTTCCATCTAGGCTGCGTTGCGATTTTTTTTTAAAAAATACGTGTTATCAGAATTATTGCATCAAAGTCCGAGATGGAATCATTAATCCTTGTCTCTCGTTATTCTTTTACTTTTATTCTTTATTAGTTGCATGTTTAATAAAGAGAAAAACTTGAGAAGTCCCCGCGTCTACGTGGACGTGTAGAATGATTCGGTATGATTGACCAAATCCAGTACCTGTATGTACACGGGTCTCGCAAGATTTTGGGTTGGATTCGATGCGTCGTTTAATTCTAGAGGATCTGGAAAATTCTATTCGAGGACAGTTCTTCCAGAAGTCGAAGAATGGTTGGCCACATGCAGAAGCAACTCAACTTCTGCGCGTGTGCGTGTTCCTATAATAACGATCTACTAGGAAGAAGTACCGGGTTGGTCCGCCCCCCCGTGTGTTGAAGTTGCACTCTAGTGTCTCCGTACGTTGGTTCGGACGATGATACCTGCATACACAGCATACACCACACACATACACCACATACATACCTACCTACATACACATACATGCTTGCTGTCGGTGGTACTTATATGTCAACCCCCACAGATTTATTATGTAAGGTAGTGGGAGCTGTGGGAGGTTCGATATCAAATCCTCTTACACATACCTACATAGGGCATACACATAGCACATAGCACATAACGCACAAGCACACAAATTTGAGCTAGTAATCTTTCTAGCGCGGCTAAGGCTCCTCTCTTTTTTCGTGACGCCGACCACTTATACGACGCATAATTGTTTTTTGTGCGTATAGTAGGGAACTGCCGTCCACGTCTCATGAAGCGACCTATTCTGTAACCGTTACCAGTGGATGATGCTGTCTGCAGGCCGACTCTAGCGTGTATTTTAACCCCTGACGATGATATTGACGATATGTACCTAGTTTTAAGTACCTAACTCATTAACCACGATATCTGCAAGCGGTCATGGATATTCGGCATCATGAATCCCGACGCGGAATCTTTTAATCATATTCCCTGGGTTGCCAGGAAATAAAACGCTGAATTATGGCATAATAAAAAGATAAAAAAAGAGAAACGAAGGAAAAAAAAAAACTCTCTCATCAGGAACGGGCGATAAGATACATGCACCCTCGCCGCAGAGACCAGGCAGGGCATTGGAAGCCATGGAATCTTGAGGCTTGGTTGTCATTCTGCGAGGGGTTATTGTTCCTCTGCCGCTGCAGCTTATTGTTTCGTTAGATTCGCAAGATTTCATATGCAGGCTGCAAGCCCAAACAACGACCTGCCGATTGAAGACTCTTCCCGACAGGGTTTGGTAGTTGTCGTAGTCCCCAATCCTGGTATCCGTATTCGCAGACGACTGCGATAGATGGTCGTTCTGATCTGTCGGCCGACATCAATAACAAAATATGCGCGAGTCGGCCTCTGGCCAAGGTTCCCCAACTCTCGCGAGTGACATCAAGGGAACACAACAGCACCATGACACCTCCGATGATGTCCTCGCCCGTCTTGTTCGTTACACAACGTCAGGACGCGACACGACAGCATCGCAAATAGGGAAAAAAAAATTGAAGAGGGGCATATTTCCCCGGCTGGCGACCCCAACCCCGACTAGCCTAGGGTAGCTACTCACACACTGATAGACTGGGTACATTATAAGGGGGTATGATGTATGTGTGCTATATGTGCGAACCAAAGTAGGCGTGGCGTGGCGTGGCAGCAGCGTCACACGACAGAGCTTCCCCTGGCAAAGGTCCCTGGCGAGGATCGCGAACTTCCTGTCCGTCACCCGGAGTATTCAGTGTGAGAGAGAGGGAAAAGAAAGATGAGGTTGGGGTAAACCTGGGACGATCTCGAGCCATTGGCCAATGACCTGATTTACCGTGCCGGCATGTGTAATATCGGGCCTTGTTCCTAGCATGGTTCCCGGGCTGCTCTGGCGCAATCCGGATTCGGTCAGCGTCATGTACCTTATTGAAATGTCATTACCTACAGATCCATCTACTTTCGCAATCATCAATGTATGTACGTACATGCAGACGTTGTAGATCTCTCGTCTCCTCGAATCTTGATTTCCCTATCCCAATGTATCTGCCGCGGAAGGACGGTGTAACGGCTTGCTGTATGACCTACATACATGATGCCATACTCCAGGGTACGCCCAATCATCTCTGTCGTATATTGCAACCATGCGTTGCATCTCAACCACGGGCGAGCGACGACAATCGAAATTCATCATAGACGGTCGTAGTGGGATGGGGGAAATCCGAGGTCCCCGAGCCCCACGCAAGCAAGCGCGGAAGCTCATAGTTCGAATTATTACATAGTATCATACGTAAGTAGGCAGGTAGATAGGTAGGTAGGTTGGTAGATAGATAGGTACCACCCTTTATGTATCATGTGTAGATATTATTATAGATCATATGTAGATATAGATGAAGGTTACTGTATGCACACTTTCCTAAACAAAAAACCAAAAAACGACGATATGTAGGTATATTCTTGCTTTTTGTATGTATGATTATGGTCTGATCTGTACGTCGTTACTAGGTAGGTACATACGGGATTCGATTTTATCATACGAACTCCGGATGGCTTTTCCATCCATTCTCTAATACCTACACTCTATACGATTGCTTCTACATACTACCTAGGTAGGTAGGTACTAGGTATCCATTTCCCACCATAGTGCTATAACTATCACCGGTGCATATTTCCTCGCTGCGTGGGGATGATGCCTTTACGTACAGATGCACCCGGACGCTTTTGGACGAACCCTGGGGGCACTAAGCTATGATCATGCTAGTCATCTCAGGGATAGGCGTACATAAGTCTCAACAAACCCTGCGCCGGCTAGTTCCAGGTCCATAATAATAATAAGTCCATATAGCTTTGTCATGAACTTTTTTGATTACTCTCCTCTACCTCCTCTCTCTTCCCTCTCACTATTTCTGTAATTCGGTCTTGATCCCACGCTTCTCCTAGCGTGATCGCCGATGAGGCTACCTGAGCCGTGTATGTACTCCGCGCTCCGCCCGTCGTCTGTTTCATTTCTAGCGTCCCATCAGCCATGCCTTTCCAAAGCACGCAACCACGGAGAGTCGAGAAAATCTAATGGCATTTGGGCATGGCGTGTCTTGCAAGCATGTCGGCCGGAATGATACCCTGACCATACCGGATATCCAACAATCTTGAATCGGGACTCGCCTGCAAGCTAGTGTAGCTAGTATCTCGAATCATGTCAGCCGTGCTCTCGACGTCGTCGGCGCGAATGCGCCGGTTGTATGACATCTTTCTATCAAACCAGGTTTGGCGATGTATTACCCTACGGTGCGATGTAGCCGACGGAACTCTTCGGTCGTGCTGAGGTGCACTGCATACACTGCATACACCTTAGCCTCTTTACTCTCTTTCCTTTTTTTTTTCTTTTTTTTTCTTTTTTTTTTCTTTTTCTCGTCACCTCGATATTATCTGATATGTCATCTCTTTATTTTCCTTATTACTTGCTACTTGGATACCAGATATCCATATGCTTGCTGCCTTACAATTCAGCCTGGAAGGTTGTTTTCTCTCTCTGGCTTGGTCTTCTGGCTTGGTTGGGGGATCCCAAGCCTCTAGATTAACACCATAGGCACCTTGCCACCACTCAGTGATGGATACCCAACTGCAACTCCGTTTATGACTTCTTCTTTTAAATATAATAATACATATAATATAACATGCTCTACGGTCAATATCTTAGATTTTTTTTTTGCCATTGCGGCTTTTGTGAAGGGGAAAACACGAGGTATGTAACCAAGTAACTCGAAAGACGTCGTTATCGTTACATTACGTATCGAATTAGCGACTCATCTTATTACCTTCATTATCCATATCTGACACTCGGTGAATTTTACTGTAGAACAAGGAAGACGCATGGATCCATGACCACCCCGTCGCCTCTTTCGTGCTTTGATGATCAGGATCTTCCCGCCACCATTTTTAGCGACGGGGTGATTGTGGAGACAACTCTGGGCTAATCCATGGAAAAGAGCCCCCATCCTGAAGGGGGGGAAAGAAGACCGTTGTTGACCGTGCGACCCCTAACCGCTTGCCCACAGACCGAACACACAGACCGAGCGGACAGACCCATGATGGGGCTCTAATCTGGTCGTTCGGTTCAAGCAGCATCGAAGGAACGTGACCATCGCTTCTACTACCATGGTTCAATAAGCACCAACCTAGTAGACGTGCCTTGCCAACGTGCCTTGCCGGCCGAATGAGGTATTTCTCAATGTTCGATAAAGGAAGGCATTACGTTCACCGGTCACGGAGATATTATATGCTCATTTCGCTGTACGGCAGCAAAAGTTTGGAAATGCGATTGGAGGAGTGTGGTTTAAACAGATCGGTGAGCTCTTTTCGGTAAAGGTGTAATGTTTCTAAATTGCTCTTCACCATCCACACATTTCCAAAACGCCCTGTATGTTCTAGGAAGAATTCCCGTCATTGTGGCTTCGCATTGGTGGCTGCTCAAGCGAAAGGCGATAGATCTCGATTTGGAACTGTACATGTTTATTAGGTACGACACACAAACGGAAAGATTGTCGTAGCTATAAAAAAAATCTAATGAATTCTTTTTTCGCTGACCGAGGACCGCAGGTCAAACAAGTTCTACGAAACAGATTTATTTTGGAAAAAAAAAAAAAAAAAAAAAAAAAAAAAGCTACCTGCCAAGCATGGCCGTAGGTAAATATTTTATTACATATAGAACAGCCAGTTCCCAAAGCATGGATTCGGTATCTTCGGCACCGGGATTGCAATCCTAACTGACGAAAGGTTGAAGGTCAAAATGACATTCCTCGTCAAATACTTCCTACCTCTATACCTTAACTCCTTAATATTGCCTCCCCTATAGTTACTCAAAACGTCGTACAAGAGCTTGGATCCACCAAGCAAACAAAAAAAAATTCCGTGGAAGCGCGGACCGTACACGATCAGAAGGGGGTGAAACGATCGTGTCCTCTCAAGGTCGAGAGATAGAGAACCAGACAGAACCCGCGGAGGTTCGTGTACGTCCGGGCATCTACAGATTTTACCGCATCCTCCTAACAGAGGCCGAGTAGATGAGGCGGGCTCCGATAGCAACGACGTTGCGCTGAACTTCTTATTTCCATACCAACATCATCAGTCTATCACGTCAGCAGCTGGATTTTTTGACCGGAATACGTATAAACCTACCACATATCGCCGGGAAGGAAACGAGCAAATCATCTTTGTTCCATCTCATATCCTCATCCAGCGTTGGGTTCCAAGCGGTCCTTTTGCAACCACAACCCTCGCTTATACATACGACAGGGCCTGGATTAATACCTCACACCCTACTCGCAAGGGCGTGATCTTAGCCAGACTTGAATTCTTCCGAGAAGCATGGCCTCCCACGTTGTTCCTCGTTTCATTTCCCTTTGCAGTCGAGCAAGATAACGAGGGGGGAGAGGTACTTGCAGGTACTCTTTCGTACCGGGCTGCACGTCCAACTGTTACATGGCAGTCTATGTCGAAGCAATGACGCGGTTCGCAGCCCGTCTCTCACCTACATGACACCAGTCCCAAGTTGTCTAGGCGGTCCAGCATCCCGCCTAAGCAACGTACGTATGGGCTGGAGATAGTAGCGATGGTACCCAGCAGAGAAAAAGAGAGAAACCGAGTGAAGTATCTCTCCTGCAAGGACCTACCCGAGACGGTAGAAAGCTCGCTGTACCTAAGGGACTCGTTGGCTTCTGAATCTTACCACCAAGCACCAGCGCATCTGTATTCGGCAGCTCCAGAGTCCCATTAGTCGATGGAACCTCGACCCAGATCTAGAAATACTAATTTGGCCCACAGCGGGAGACAAGGCTCGCGGAAGCACGAGCTCACATCCGGGAAGAAGTGATCCAGATGATGTGCATCCATCCAGAACCACTATGTGGCGAAATTACTGTGTTTGCGGATAAATTCAGCAGTATACTTTCTGACATTTCACAACATATCTAGATCAAGAAGCTATATCGTGTCTATCTTTTGCACGGTAGCCTCTATGGGTACCATACTAGGTATGCTTTCGCTAGCGAGTCGAGTCCCTCCGCCTTCTCACCCTCCGGTTTACGTCAGGTTCATATGATCCCTTCGCTTTTGCATGATCCTAAAGCACAACATGCATCCTGCAGCGGTACTATGAGTTGTTCTACTATGCGAGAGGCCTTTCTGCCGGCCCCGTGGTAAACAACCCCACGTTTCGTCCTACGGTATGATATCAAACCCACGAGGGTCAATACTGAAAGGAATAGGAAGAGAAAGAAAAAAAATTTTCCCTTTTCTCCTCTTTCCCCTGTCACCGGAAAGCGATGTCCCTTTTCGGCAGGAGTAGGCCCTAAAAACCCTCCAGGAATACGGAAACCAACCAACCCATCGCCGTAAGTCGCTTGGCTAGGTAGCTACCCCCTGTCAATACAGCACAGCACACAACTGATCTCATCAGTCTAAGGGCCATTTAGCGGTCAGCGCAATGACCATTTTCACTAAGGCGTCCAACGTATACTCGCAGGTCGCGGTCGACGGTCCTCATTCGTGACAACTTATTTCGGCCTACATACTACGACAATATAGCAGATGCACGTTGGTCATTAGGAAAAATATAAGCATTGAACCAAGCTATGGAATGGACCTTTCAGAAGGAGCCGCGGATATGGCCCGACTTTTCTGCTTTGTCGGCATGGCATGAGGGTAGCAAAGTGGCTAACACCTGTGGCGAGTCCTGCAACGAATCGAGCCCTTAGCGTCGCTATTCGCTGGCCCGTCGCCCACAACGACCCGGGGCGACGAATGAAGAGCCGTACCCGCTCTCCGTCCTATGCGTAAAAGGACTCAGCTGAGGCCGCGGCCACGACCATTACCATGGTAATAGTCAAGACCGTCGAGACCCATTCGGCCAGTGCTCTCCGACCATAACCCCAACGAGCTGCGCGTCTCCGAGCGATCGATGCTGTTTTGGTCGAAGGCAATGCGGGACCGGACAGAATGTCCTAGGCAAAGGAGGAGCGCCATGCTCTTCATTTTCCGCATTTGAACTCGCCGGGAACGCGCCGGGCCACTCGGCAGTGCAGCTCTAGATTCTCACTTGCCGGGAACCCCGGTCGCAGTTGTATGATAAGCCGTTTGCTTCTCGTCACTGCTTTCCCCTCAATAATAACGCCGACTTGCCAAGCGCTAGCATACTTTCGCGACGGTTACAAGAGGGACGATCTTTGCTTGTCTCCGATATTGAGAAGTGTCAAATGGGGTGGCGAGCGACTTAGAGGGGGATGGGGTTCTTTCTTGTATAGAGGCGAATGACCGATTAGAAGCGGTAAGTACTTTACAGTACCGTAACGGTACGACGAGATGTTCTTCAGGTGGTGGTGGTCCTAATTCTAATCATCTAGAGATGAATTGTAATACACGGTAGGACATAACGAAGTAGAGACATTCGATCGAGAGCCGATGTACGAGCATTGCCCCCGATCTGCCGTAACACAATCCGCGGACCATAATCTTCCTCGTGATCACGATGACAAATTGTCCAAGCTGTTCAGAACTAGAAGTTTGGGGGGTCCTAAGGACTCCTGCATCATCTATATTCGAAATGCTGTCGAGGGTGGCTAATTACAAGGCCACGTATGCTCACATCTAATAAATATGCCAGCGAAGTGTGGCAAGTTCAATTATCACTAAGTTTGAAACGGGAAATTATCACGATGGTCTTGTTCCTCAGAGGCTAAAAGCTCGAATAAATGTACGAGATATCCTCTAGAATCTTTACTCCCAACATTTACCGCTAGTCCGCATGAATTTAAGACATGTCTGATAATGAGACATGTCCCCGAAGAGGTCAGCACGGAAGGTCGTCGAGTATCTGATGATGTAAAAGAGAGCTCTCGTGCGGACCGGCTTTCCGATTAAGGGACATGGGACACACATTCGATACCTACCTAGTATTTGCGCTCGCTCATGCTTGTTAGCTGGAAAGACCATTACCCAACAGCATCACTGTCACTCGGAATCGGCCAAATGACATCTGTATTCTGTCTTATCAAGACGTCGATTCTTCATGCAAAGAATTGTCGAGACGATCTTACTCCCAAGGCCGACCCCGTCGTTGGCGATCAATCTGAGACATGGACAGGGGTGATCCAGACCGGTCATCTCATACAGGGAGTTCGCATTATCGCCGGTCCGGACTCCGAGAGCGGGGGGTCCGACGTTATTTCCATCGGCTCTAATAACCGGCGACCGGTTAGAGCGACCACGCGGTCTGGTTTCGGCAGGCAAAGTTTCAGATAGACTTACTCGCATTGGTATAAAGAATGAAGGCAATATGAAATGGACATATTAGTCAACAACAACAACAACAACAATAACAATAACTGACACGTTGATCCGGCGGGGGCAGTGAACGAAACCATTGCGGGTGTCATTAAATCGAACTTTGCGTTCTGGATAACATTTCTCAGTCCATTATTCCCGAGTGCTTGACAGGACAAGAATCTTAATGGGGGCACTCTTCGTCCGTGTCGATCAAGACACTGTCAGTTGGTCGTCGAGAAGCCTAGATTAGGCGTCACGGATGGTTGTTGCGTTCCGGCTTGTTCCAGTGTCTAAAAGCCACGCCGATATTTCCATTGACATGACGTCGGGAATAGCAAGATGGCTAGGTTACGAATCGTGATCTTACAACGGATGCTCAAATCAAAGTATGGCTATTGGTACGAGATTTTACAGCTATGTCCTGTCTTCGCAATTCCCGAGGTCTGTTGTGTGCCTTATGACCAAGCCAAGGGTGGCGGGGACCAACTCCTGCGGGCTTGTTTGGACGATTTGTTTGGACTCATTTGAGCTATTTAACACCTGAGTAGGTAGGTACCTACATACTTGGAAGACGCATTCGAAACAATACGAGGAACATGGGAATGATGTCGCCTCCTTTCATTCAGCTTCACTCAGCGTAAAACCTACACGCCGAAGCGCTTATGGTTGTCATATTACCTCTCATCTTACCGAAGGAGCAAATGGGAATCTCCTTAATAATTGATGCTGGTTAACAGACACAACACCAACATTAAACTGGGGTGCTCAGACGATATTCTTAACCCTTTTACTTTTTGCTTTCTTCAAACGCCACACAAGAGGAATATTGATATTGTAAGACGCGCTTGGCTTCTTTTTAGACACCTACATCATATCGTCACCGCCACGTCGCTCGGGTGTGTCAATGTACACCATCTGAATGAAAATTCCGATAAAAGCTCGATCTCTGGCTGAGCTCCGCCTCATCCTTCGGCTGGCTCCCTCTCCGAGGCCATGCTGCGACGAATTACGCGGCTAGATGTTAATTCGCAACTCTAAATACTTACCTAGGTACACAACTAAGCGACACGCGGGCTTTTACATCAAGTTTGACTTTCGACTAAACATCAAGCCGGTGGCTTGTGACAAGGATAATGCAGTTTATCGGGTGTGGGAATAAAGAGGGAATAAAGACCTTGCCGAACTGCCTGTCTGTGGTAAGTATTAAAAAAGTCTAACTTACCTATGAAGATTTAGGTTTTATTAGGTATCTTTAGATATTATGAACAGACCACTCGGTAGGTATCTACGATCATTTCGATCGAAAGAAGATTCCGCGAATTAGTCTAGAAACATTTATTGACTTCTCCCGTGTCATACATATTCCAAGGTTATGCAGAGAGTATCTACAGCATATCATAACCACTTGACAAAATTCCAAGGTAAACATTCCAAGGTTCCAAGGTTTCCTTTCAATCTGTCAATATGTTAATATACTTTTTATCACGTACATATGAGGATCTACACGGATCCCGCCGGTGATGCTAATCTGCCTAGCAAACGCTAAATCGTCAAGCCAGATAGTAATCGCCAGTCATGTTAATCATGCATGACAACATTCGTTAGTCTTTCACCTTCACCCCTCCTTTTGCACTCTTTCGGAGCTGAGGAAGATTGGGAAGATTGGGAAGATAAGGGGAATAAGGGGGATTCAGCTATTCCTTTCGCCTCCTCTCGCCTCCTCTTACCTCCTTTTTGCCTTCGTGGGTATTTTCTCCTGCGCATGATACGAATCTAGATGGCGGATCGATTATCTACTGGCTGATTGATGGACTGACCGATTGACCGATTGACCAACTAGCTAAGTACACGGCTGATTTGCTGATTTGTCGAGTGGGATCGGTTCATGGATGTGGCTTCTGGTGGCTTCTGGTGGCTCTAGATCTGCCCAGCTCGCCCAGGCTTTCGCTCAATATGTGCTGATCAGCTAGAAGACTTCTGGAATCCAACCCTCTTAGTGGTCAATTTCCGCAATCGATAAGAATGAATGCCAGCGAACTTAGACCATCCGAAGCCGAACCCTGTTCCGGCTTCGTCGTTACCTACCGCTACACGCTACCTAGCTGCCTGGGTACCCCGACCCGTCTTCCCCTCTTTAGAAGGTGCGCTGGATGTGTTAGAAGTTAAGTTGTTACTAGTCCACGTGCAGCGGGCCAGTAAGAGGCCAGTGCCAGTCTAGTAGTCTAGTAGCAATGTAAGGTAAGGAAGGTGTATTATGCGTACGGTAAGCAGCAGGCTGAAGAAGCAAGCAAAGCAAGCGCAACCTTTTAGCCTAAGGATACTACTACTGAAGGTAATGTTAGTAAGGTTCAATAGGATAGCTACCATCTCCAGTGCTATGGAAGGTATGTAATTAGTACCTAGGTTACCTAAACCAGCAGTCAGCTGGACCGGATCCAGGTGGCCGCCCAAATACCTGATGAAATGGAATGGTGAGGCTGAACATTCAATGCTTAATGTTGTTTTCCCTCTTCCCCGTCCTTTCCGTTTTGGTTCCCCGTCTCCCCCGACCTGGATCTGCTGGACCTGCCCGACTTACCCGACTCTTTGCTTGCAGAACAAGCAGGCAAGCAGACAAGGTCCTTCCTCCTCATTTCCCTTGCCTGGCCAACGCTAACCCTGGAGCTTGTGTAGCCTTCCATCTAAGTTCTCCGCCTCTTCCTCTTTCTAGATCCCATTCGCTCCCATTCGCTGCGTAATCCTCCCATCATCCTTTTTACATTTCACGCAGCTATCACCGCCTTCTCATCCATCTTCGCCAATTACTTTTCTTATTTCTAATAGAGGGTACACCGATACACTTACACACTTACACACTTACACACACACATACACATACATGAATCGAGAATAAAGATTTTTTGTCTATTCGTTTTAGTCTCTGCCTACCTGTAGATATCACTCTACCAATCATCCTCGGATGACCGAAACTTGATTTCTGTGTTATTGCGTTGCGCGTTCTCATTGTTCTTCTCACCGTCATGTTGTATTGACCGATATTTTGACCAAGCAAACGTTGTTTTCCCCTCCAAAATACACAAGGCCCACCAATCCGTTCTGTCCCTCCACGACTAGTATTTTATCAATCACATGGTAAAAATACACAACATCGAGCAATAATCTCAACTTATCGGTTGTGACGGATTGGCCTATCGTTGATGTCACTTTGATCGCAACTCTCGCTACCCTCCTTCGTCTTAGTCATCTTAGCTCTTTCTGAGTGATTTATTATTCAAAACACCACCGTACCCTCCATACTAGGTACCAGGCACCTGACCGTACGTGCCGATCCCGTTCAATGTCTATATGCCGGTGATTCCGCATCTCTGGCTGTTTGCGAGCCCCCTTCTGCTCTCTTCCTCTCTACCGGTAGCACGGCATTAACCCGTCGGTTGCGCCCACCTCCTTCGAACGGAACCCACGTATCTTCCTGAATCGTTTTATTTACAATCTTCGATGGTTCCGCGATAACCTACGAGTATATGTATGCGTGTGTATAGTTAGGTTTATATACGCTTACATATACGTAAATACGCCGTTACTACTACAGCCATCGTTGCGAACGATGGCATCTATACAGAGCCTGTCGGGGCTGGGATCTGCGTCGCATAGCTCGAGTAACAAGATAGGCAAGTCGAGAGCTAAAACAGCGGTGAAGCCAATCCTTAAAAAGCTATCAGCCCAGGTAGAAAAGACTTCGCTAGACTTGGATAGAGGATGGCTGGATCAAGAGGGGCAATATCGAAACAGCGACAGCTGGGGAGGAGGAGCGGGGGGCTCGTATGAACAGCAGTTGGGGAAGGATACTAGCATCACATTCAACGAAGCAGTCGGAACCCGTCGGTACCACCATTCCAGATCGATAAGCGGCGCAAGTCACATATCTGTCGCAACTACGAGCAGTTCTGGTCCGCGTCATCATGTTGGAGCACCGTTTGTGCATCCTTTCCAGCAGACACCTCGAACTTCGACCCCGCCATTGTCATATGCTAATTCGCAAACGTCCTTCTTCGACATCACAGAGGATGATGGCAATGACAATGACAATGACCCGGATAACAGTAGCAGCAGTCACAGGAATAGCCTCCAAATTCATCCCGTCAACGCCAATCCCCATTCCCACTCGCAGCCAAGTCTTAGCATTAGGCGACCGGCTCTAGCAACCACCCAGCGCACCACGTCCTATTCCGAAGTGAAAAATGCGCATTCCTCCTCTCCCAATCCTTCTCACCATCCGCCGTCCCTTAGAATAAATACTTCCCGTGCCACATCAGCTGCCCCAACACAGTCCTCGCGTCTAGCTCACGTCGAGAGCCGATCCGATCTTCAACTTGAGTGCATGTTAGAGACACCCAACTCACTAACCAATGCTCCGTCGAACCATATCTCGTCGCCAGCTAGCTCTACGGCCCCGATGTCTCCGCTTCGCTCTTCATTCGACGCGACCGGGTTCCCGCGCCTGCGCGCCAAGTCCGACTTGGATACCGCAACCCGAGCCGAACATCTCCGGGAAGCTCGGCGAAAATTTGAGCTAAGGGAAAAAGCGAAGGAAGAGAAATACGCGCGAGAAGAGATCAAACGTCGGGAACGTGCCGATAACAAGCGTGCCCAAGAACAAGAAAAGCATGCTGCGGCGCTATACAAGGAGCAAATGCAAGTCAGAGCCCGCCAAGAGGCGATCGAGCTCGAGGAAGCAATCTCTCGGGGAAAACAGAATAGGAAAGCCAGCGCTACAAGCAGTGGTCGTCCTAGCTTAGCCATCTCCCGGACTAGCATGTCCCGACCGGGCACGTCGCGCAAGAATGCCCCTAGCCCCTTAGCGGAGGCGGACAGGTTTGCCAGTAGCAACTACGACTCTTTAGATGCGAAAAACCCTCCATCATTCGGTAACGAGGCTGGAGGGGTTCATGACGTCGTTTTTCAGCCGTCTAAACGAAGGAATACAGCCAGGAAAAAGACTCAGAGTACTTGGACCATGTTTATCTTGTGGCTAAGGACGAAATTACTCCGAGCCGGTAAAGGGCGATGATGCCTCAGCTTTTCACCGACACATTCAGGAATTCAACAATTTCTTCCGTTTCGTACCAAGTGCATTTCCCTTGCAAATTGGGTTTGCCTATGAATATATATATACCAACAATACACATATCACTACACAGCATTGTCAGGAAGACACAACACTTGAACGAGCCAACATTGTGGCAGAAACGAACTACGCTCATCAATCATGACATCAGCAACAAGGACATAGCATATGATATCCGTTGCATTCGCGACTTTCACTTTCAGCATTGTTAAACCAGGCGTTTTTGGAACAGGAGTTATATCAAATCGGTTGCTTTTTTTGGAAAAGCCGTTCCGCGTTCACCGTACCTGGTTGAGGTAGGAATTCAGGAAATAGGAGGATGGCTTCGTTTTTATCGGAGTTGGATTACAGGTTGCGATATAGCCAACAAGATCAGGCTGGGGCAATTGGTGTTAACATTCGTTTTCTCTTCGCTTCCGCACTTCCGAAGACCACTCAAGTTCTCTGGGCAGATGGGATTGTTCTTGTCCTTTTTCTAAGGTACGGCCAAATCTTGCTAGTGTGAAACTATTTCATTGGCAAGTTGGGAGAGGTCACAGAAGCTCGTCTTGTTCATGCGTCTTAGGAACCTCTAGGGTTTTTGATCGTACAGATCGGTCTTCGAAGTGAAAACTACCGATCAAAGGCATGGTGATGGTAACATCCATAGATGGAATAGGTAGAATCGGATAGGTCAAATAGCAGAATCACAGATCGCGGCGAACTGCAAATCCATATTTTCGAGATGCTGCATCTAAAACGAACGTGCAACGTGGATTGAGTATGCTGACAATAGTTTCGTTTTCTTCGCGAATACGACCGCTCTTGCTTTACGAATCTTTCGACCGTTCCGATTATATTCTGCCAAGTATGCCTAGATATTTATTCAGTTGCGTGTATGAACGTGGTTGGGTAATGCCTATCTGCCATTAAGTCGTCGTAAGTCTCCTCGCATTAAAATGCCCAATCTAGTATTGGAATAATACGAGGAGAGATACGAGCAGATTATGATCTTACTCGACGAGCCGAGACTCACATAGCCACACTTACATAAACACACCAGGTTCTGTCAGTGTTAAAAGATGTTAGAAGTTGTTAGATCTTACATCTTCGAGAATATTTCTATCGACAAGCGCCTACCTAGATCTCTCGTTCTCTGGGAGAGGCACAGCAGAACAGCAGATCGGAAAGGACGGATTTATGAGATACACCTGAAATACGAAGGTACTCTAACCATGTCTCATTGGCTTGTAATTCTGGCGCGCGCCTAGAGACCTTAATCCGTCTGGGGACTAGTGCAGCTTGGCGGCTCAGGCGCCAAGATCTTCAGGGGTACGATGTACAACGAGCCTTCTGATTGCTCAATTCTGAGGGAGATTCGGCGGTCGGATACTGTGTAGCACATGCTTGACAGGCTTGATCTGTCAGGATTCAATGATCAACGGCAACTACTACCTGAGTACTTCCTTAGCTAATATTGAAAATCTCAACTTTTCTTTTTCAGCGTTCCAATATGTTCATGTAGAATTTTCATCTCTCAACCCCCAACTAATATGGTACAAGTTCGAACAAGTTCCAAACAGGTGCTGACTCATGACAAAGAGAATACGAAAAAAACTGGAAAACGAAATAAAGAAATAGGTAGGCTTTAAGTCTTGGTAATTCTAGGCGAAGGGGAAGCTGGTCAAATGGGTCTAGATGATTCGTTCGTCCTGGTTTTGGCCCTTGTTCCAGTGATCCCATTGATCCCATATTTTCCCGGCGAACAATCTCCACGATGGTCTGGGCTTTTTCTTGGCTAGCCAACCCAAGATGGGTTAATCTTTAGTCGACGTCCCTTCGTCTGTCACCTCCTGAATCCAAAAAACCTTGGCCAGACATTCTTTGCCAATGTAATTCGCCAGCTGACTAGGTGATTTGGTTATTGTCTTGTCCTTTTTACCTTTTTCATCTTTTTATGTCGTTGACGTCGAGTTCCACTCTCCTTAAGTCCCAAACCCTCTCGTCACCGACCTTGATAAAATCATAATAATATACATTCGTCCTCTACTATCACATGAGACGTTCATTATCGCTACTAGTCTAGATCTAACTAATTCACTTCTTTCACTCCTTCATTCCCTGTTTTTTTCTTCTCTTCCCGGTGATTCGTTGGTTTCGCTCGTTGCGCCCCTCTTCTTGAACAATACGCAAACAAACAATACGCATTTCACAAAATCATGGTGAGACTATCAACACCGCTGCTGGCGGCACTGGGCCTAGTCACCGGCACAGCATATGGAGCCCTCGATGTAAATCTCGATGATCCAGGTATGTACCTTTCTAATCCTTGATAATCCACGGTAAGCATTTTGTAAGTGAGGGAAGATAACTGACACCTCATCCTCATTAATTCAGCTTCAATTAAGTCGGCAGCTGCCTTAGTCGCTGAAGACCTTCTCACTTTCTATCATGGCGACGAGCCGGGCAATGTTCCCGGTATCTTGCCCGGTCCTCCCCCCGACGGCGACTACTACTGGTGGCAGGGAGGTGCGCTCTGGGGTACGATGTTAGACTACCGACACCACACCGGCGACAAATCCTATGACAAAACCGTGTCACAGGCACTACTGTGGCAGGTGGGTCCCAACGAGGACTTCATGCCGCCGAACTGGACGGCATCGATGGGTAACGATGATCAAGCGTTCTGGGGATTGTCTGCCATGCTGGCTACCGAAGTAGGATACACCGATCCACCGACAGATCAACCGCAATGGTTGGCGTTGGCGCAGGCAGTGTTCAATGAGCAGACGCATGAGGATCGAAGAGTGCCTAGCGGACGATGCAAGTGGGGTTTAAGATGGCAGGTCTATCCGTCCAACAACGGATACAACTACATTAACAGTACGTTAAGACAATACACTCCCTCATAGAGTATGGTGGACAAGGACCCGGGAACTAACACGACTGTAAGCCATCGCAAATGCATGTTATTTCAACATCGGTGCTCGACTAGCCCGCTACACGGACAACTCGACCTACGCTGATCTTGCGAACAAGACTTGGAATATCATTAGTGACCTAGGTTACATCTCAGACAAGTGGGATGTCTATGACGGTGCTCATTTACCGGATTGTACCGACATCAACAAAGCACAGTTTTCGTACAATGCAGCCATGTTGTTGCAAGGTGCCGCCTTCTTGTATAACTACGTATGTTACTCTTACCCCTAAGTCCTTGTATCATGGGGTTTTTTATGGATATCATGATATTTGCAGCTTTTTGGGCTTCGGTAATCTGAATCAGCTACTAACCGTGATTCAGACTGATGGCAGCCAAATCTGGAAAGATCGTATTGACAACCTAGTCGACCGCATGATTGAAATCTTCTTCCCTAACAACATTGCATACGAACCATCATGCGAGGGTACGAAGTGTAACGCCGATATGGAGTCTTTCAAGGGATATACTCACCGATGGATGGGCTCGACAATGCAACTAGCTCCTCACACGCGAGAGAAGATCTACCCCGTGCTGAAGGCCTCAGCTCAGGCAGCCGTCAAACAGTGCACGGGTGGTGATAACGGTCGATTCTGCGGTTTCCACTGGACCACGGGCGTCTTCGACAACAAGGTCGGCGCCGGTCAGCAGATGAACGTTCTTGGAGCTCTAATTAGTCTTCTATCACCTGATGCCACGCCGCCTCTAACCAACAGCACCGGTGGTACATCCCTGGGTGATGTGAATGCCGGTTCCGACGATCCTCTTGTGCCCACTTTCGCCCCCATAACCGGCGGTGACAAGGCAGGTGCCGGTATCCTCACAGCTATCCTCATTGCCGGTTCGCTCTCGGCCTTCGCGTGGATGAGCTTGGATTAAGTCAGACTCGGGTCCTAAGGGGTTATCGCAAAATTAAGGTTGAATGTACATCCGGCGTTGCACGTGTTTTGCAATCAATGATATTTTTTAGTTCAGGAATGAGAATACCCAGGTTTTCACATAAAAAGGAATTGTACATAGGCTCGGGCTCATAACTCTCCCGTTCTTCCTTTTTCAAGCTTGCCGTATGTCGTCTAGGGAGTTGCGAGGCGTACTTGGGTGATAGACCTTGAAATAACAAGAATACCTAGGAAAGAGAAGAGGACTAAGAAAGGGGATGAAAGGGGAGAGATGAGGGGAGGAGAATCAAAGAAATAATTAGATAAGATAAATTTGATGATGTCTAATTTGCTGCGTGCTGCAGTCCCGGATTTGTGTCATCGCTGTTTATCCTGGATTAACTAGAGTTAGATGGCGCGAAGGGAAGGGAATCGCCTCCGGCTTCCACACTTGTGATACATAGGTAGGTATTTTATTTATTGCGATGTCGATAAATCAAGGCTGCAGTTGACAGGCTGGGTTCACAATCCCACTAGCCGTCCTTACGGACCTACCTAACGAAGAAAATAGAGGGTGGTATCGATTATATTTCGAATTCAAATGTGTAGGTATTGGAATACTTCGATAATCAGTTCACTTCATGTAAGTTACTATGGATAGGACTAAAGCCTATGTACTATAACTTACCTAGGTAATGATCATGATTCAGCTTTGACTTTCCCGAGATAAATACCTAGATAGGTAAGTTGTATTCATGGGCGAATTCGAAGTCTTTAATATCCATTACCATTACAATTACAATTACCATGACAATGCTTTACGTTGTTTCGTTAGAAACCCTACGAGTCTTTCTTCTCACTGTAGTGTAGAAATACTTAGGTATTTACTTGTTCAATGATGCTCTTAAACAAGTTTCCATACTTCGAATTCCACCCACGACGCTTTTCCATTGCCAACTGGTATTTCTTGGAAATCGAGAAAAGTATAAGTTTAACAATCATTTCTTACTAGACCTGACAGATGAAGTCGGGGTGGACATATTTAGCCTGTAGCCTGTAATTTCGTGAATGTGAGAGGATCGTCCCTTGAAAGGTGGCACAACATACTGCCACGCTGTTTAGATAAACGAAAGCACTCCGCTGATTCGCATTCGCAAACTAGGTTCAAGGATCTTATTTCAGGCAAGATAATAATTTCAGCTATTGTGAAGCCTCTTGCTGAATTAACCGAGACCGATCCTTATGTGTTAAACCCGAGCCGATCCCTCGGCGGCAAGACATAAATCGCGGAGATCCGAATCCAAGTTTCAATGACCTTAATCTGACTTCAAGTCATCGATGGTGTTTATGTCTGTCCATAAAGCCACGTCAAGAAGAATTGGGCCACATTCGTTAATTTCGGAATCGGGTCTAACAATGTAAGGATGATAACTCGGCTCTAAAGGAGTCATACAATGACGACTATTGATACCGTGGTAGTGTTAGTAAACCTGATATTCTTATTGATTGATGTTGGTAACCTAGAATAAAAAGAAATATACATGCTGAAATGTGTAGTTGTCGTCATATGGAAACCCGAAGATTTCATCTCGAGTAAATAAGACGAAGCTACGAACATTATAAGTAGTACAAACATCTAGAAACTACGTCATTGGTCATATATGTGCACTATCACACGTGGGCTCTAAGGCAGGAGCAAAAACCTTGGCAGTTGCTTCGCAATTCGACAGGTTAGAAACAGTCACATTATGACTCGTACATTATTTAACGTTTAACTTTGCAAGGAAGTACCTGGTTGTAAGTATCAGCTCTGGAATGCCACGCTAAACAACGCTAAACCTCCAAGTTGGAATTCTTCTCCTTTTATTATACAGCACAGCCACATCTCTATCCATCTCACAAACGTTTAGACATCATTTTTTCCTACAATCTCTTCTTCCTTCCTGACTTACCTATCGATTTAACAGTAAACTTGTCTAGGAATTACCGTTTGAGAAATTCCGACTCCGGACCCCACATTAGGACAATACATATTGTCTCTTCTACATAGAATCTAGAGCCTCGACAGTCGAGTCTCCAGCTCTTAGTACAATTTAAAGAAGAACCGTCGAACGCTACATAGGTGGCTCATCAGCCCTACGTACGCTCGTTGGAGTTAAGCGTGGCACACAGTGTGTAAACTGTAAGTCCAATCTTCACCTTGTGCCTTTTAGAGAAGTGAGGCGGTGTTCCCCTGCCAGCTGCCAGCCTACATACCTGAGAACCCCACATCTCTAAGCTTGGTTTGTTTGGTCTACAAGCCGTTTAGCCGTCTCCCGTAGCAGCGTAGCAGTCTAGCAGCAGTCGCAACAAACGGGTCGGAGGTAAAATCTAAAGCTGCGAAACAACTTCGCTGATATCACTGGACAGAAAGCACGGGGGACGCGTTACACAACCGCTGACGAGAAAACGATAGAAGCAGAGAAGACAGTAATAGAGCTTGTGGGGGGTGTTGGAGACACAAAGCCTGATTAGCTTATAAGAGGGAGTATTCGTCTTACAGTTAGACGATACTCTCTCTTCGGGGGTTGATCGTGGAAGACAGAATGCGTAAGTTCTTACTTTTCTTAAATTTTATTTTCTTTTGTCCTATCATTTCTCTAGACTCCGGTCCTCTACATTATATTCCTTACACTCTCCGCTCCCTTCGGACACGTATTGTTATCGCCGCTTCGAATGAAGTCACGGCGCGGTGGTGCTATTCCGCGTATCTAGGTACCTACTAGGTACATACATTCATACGCACGATGGATCCATCCATCCACACACCCCAACATATACATTCAACGCTACGTTAATTCCGGCAAACTTCTGAGTGGGGGTGATCTTCTGCCGGCTTTTAGTCTTTTGGGAAACATATCTTGGAGGCGGTCGATATCGTTCCCATACTTCAAGCTCAAGCTCATATGCGGAGCTTATAATCATTGTTACCGTAAAGTTCGGGAGTTGCAGTATATCCCCTCTTCATCCCCTCTTCTCTTTAATCATACCAGTCATCGAAGTTAGAACAAAGAAACGGAATAAGAAAAAAAAAAAACTACTTGATTCTTTATTATTATTATTATTTGATTACGTCTTGGAAGTCAAGCCTCATATGTGGATCAACGCCATCCCAAAAAGCAAGGCGACAAAGCTAGTACACTACACAGTTTAGCATACACGTTATCAATCCCCAGGGGTCCAGTGACCAGTTGCCAAGCCGGTCTACCAAACTTACGTCGCCTCTGCTGGAAAAGGTTGATGACTGGCTTACAAGCCTTTGACCTGGGAACCAATCCGAGGACACCACTTGGGCTACCCCTGATAATTCAGATTACGCCTTGATCTTTCCCAATCAGAGCACTCCCCACGCCACCGTCCCGCCCCAATTTTCCAACTTGTTCTACGCCTATTTAGTCTAGGCTTCTCTCGCTCTCGCATTACATCCTCAACACGTTCCCCCCATCTTCCCGTTCTCCTTACAGAACAACCCACGACCTTGGCGTCGAATCTGCCAAAGCCGCATACATCGATGAAGGAAAGCTCGACTGATAAGGCCTCTCACATAGATCGCATACGCTCTTGGGCACGAGGTCACGCGTATGGAGGCTCAACACGGTCCACCGCGTCCAACAGTACTCCTGTTCTACCCTTAACTAACCCAACCGCACCCAATTCCCAGCACCACTCGGAAAAGGGTCAAGATGCTAGCGCCGGCAACCTCGCCGGTCACCACCAGGACCTCCCTAACGGCTCCGCAGACCACAAACTTCACCATGCCGGACCGAATAACGAAGATGCCGGTAAGTCAAGTTCGCCGGCATCTGAAATGGAGGGGACGGGGCCTGTCATAGACGAGAATAGTAGCAAGAAAAAACCAAACATTTTCATCGAAACTTGCCTTGAATTTAAAAAGGTCCTTCTCCATAGCTGGATCAACGTATTCTTGGTCTGCGTTCCGATCGGAATTGCCATCGCAAACATTCCGAATAGAAATGCCGGAGCTACATTCGGCGTTAACGCTGTTGCCATTATTCCTCTTGCGGCTCTCCTCAGTCATGCCACTGAATCCGTAGCTCGCAAGATGGGCGACACAATCGGCGCATTGCTTAACGTGACGTTTGGCAATGCCGTCGAATTAATTATTTTGTAAGTTGGATATCCTTGAAATTATGGTGTTGGATTTTACTAACAATTTGATAGCATGTAAGTTGAACCGCCATGACATTTATGTCGTCATTTCACGACTTGGTGTCGACACTCCACCGAATGTATCATCACTAACGTAATATTCATTTCTACAGCATTGCATTGGTCAAGGTAAATATACATACTCGCCGTCTCGTCAATCACGTCGCTAATTATATCTAGGGTGAAATTCGTATTGTTCAGGCCTCATTGCTAGGATCTATCCTTGCAAACTTGCTCCTTATTCTGGGCATGGCCTTCTTTTTTGGTGGTCTACGATTTCGCGAACAGGTCAGTCGAATGGCCACATTGCCCATTGTACGAAAATTGACATGTTCTAGATCTACAACAGCACCGTCACTCAGATGAGTGCTTGCCTGCTCAGTCTAAGCGTGATTAGTCTTATGTTGCCGGTTAGTTTTCTCGAGTTTTTTTTTTCTCTCCTTCAATCTATGAATTGTGCTTAACAAATTTGCCAGACTGCATTTCATGCATCGTTCAAGGACAAGGCCGAAGCAGACAGCGAGTCTCTCAAGATTAGTCATGGCGTCAGCGTCATTCTCCTTTTGGTTTATGTCATCTATCTTGGGTTCCAGCTGAAGTCTCATGCATACATGTATGAATCGACTCCTCAACACATCATTGATGAAGAAGCGACTCCTGGACCTGCTGCCGCATGGCTCGAATCGTCTGATTCTGACTCGAGCTCCTCTTCGGATTCGGACTCTGATAACTCGAATCACTCGAGAGAAACAATGTCAAAGCGGGTCAAACGTGTTATCCGTCGTGGACATCGCCGTAGAAAGTCTAGCGTTGCATCTATCGACACCGATGTGCCTCGTACACGAACTTCGTCTCTTGGAACTAACAACGCTAGCCCCACCCACGAAGGGTCTAGATCTAGTAACTCTGAACACGGCCCTGGCTTACTCCCTCGATTAGGTTCTAGAGGTAGTGACGAGGCTCTCGAAGAAGATGATGATGCCAAACCGCGCCGTAAGCATAAGCGTTCTAAACGCAAACATAAGCGTAGTAGAAAGACGTCTCTCCCTGTTGACGAAGAGGCCGCTCAACCAGAGAATATTGCTGCCCCTGGACCAGACGACACACACAATCCTATCACAAATACTGGAGAGCCTCGCCGTGTGGATTTCGCAGATGCGGTTGCTAATGTCGAGGGGGCATACGAAGTTACACCGACTGGTACTAAGCGTCCTTTCAACAACCTTCGTGTCCTGTCCCTTCGACCTGTGGCTAAGAGCCTAGCGCCTCCTGTTTTCACCCAAGGTTCTGAGATGGGAGCTACGCCTTCTGTTCCGCCTGGTCCCGTACCACGCGTCAGATACGGAATACGTAGAACAAATTCCCTTCCGGAGAGACTTAATCAGTACCAGTATCGACCCCCAGGAGCCATGATGCCCTCCCAAGTTCCAGTGTCGATTCTAACCGGCGGTACCGGTAAAGAGGGCGAGGAGCACGGAGACGACCTGTCACGTGGCGCGGCTATCATCATGTTACTCATCTCCACAGCGCTTGTCGCTTTGTGTGCCGAATTCATGGTGGATGCTATCGACGACGTGGTATCGAACAGTGCTCTCAAAGAAACATTTATCGGGTTGATTATCCTTCCCATCGTCGGTAACGCCGCAGAACACGTGACAGCCGTTTCGGTTGCGATGAAGAACAAGATGGATCTGGCAATCGGTGTGGCTATTGGTTCATCGATCCAAATCGCTCTATTCCTGACACCACTCGTGGTTATCATTGGCTGGATTATTGGTCAGCCTATGACATTGTACTTCACCCTCTTCGAGACCGTGTGTCTATTCGTATCAGCGTTTATAATCAACTTCCTGATCTTGGATGGACGAAGCAACTATCTCGAGGGCGCGCTGCTCTGCGCTACTTATGTCATCATTGCAGTTGTTGCATTCTTCTATCCTGAAGGTGATGCTGCCAGCTCTCTGGGTGCGTAAGAGGAGTTCCATCGCCCCATCGCAACAAAACGCCCTATTTATTTAGCAACGAGATACCATGATATTCGACATGAGCATGAGATATGTCTACCATTTATCACTGCTTTGGTATTCAGGGTATTGGGGGTTTCACGCAGATGGGTGACATGGTACATGGAATTTCGTATTATAGGGGAGGTACATGATTTTACGATTCTCTGACGAAGGTCGCTCGTCCTTTCGGGTCGACTTTTAACGATTGATTAATTTGGAATTTGAGTGAGCATTTGAAGATTTGCAGGAGACTAGCTGAGCCAGCCAACTTGGCCGCTCTGATCGGGATTGTGGTAACAAATAGCGCGTTGATAAAGACTCCGATTCTATTTGAGTCGTTTGAGTAAATTGACATTCCTTTCGACATACTTTGGATTTAATCCTGACCTTGAATAAACAATGTGATTCTGTAGTTCCATGCTTCCATGTATCAAGATAGTACTCGCAACCCCTTATTCATGTAATATTCATCCAAGTTTTTCTAAATTGTACCTGCCTCTCAATTACGTCACAGGTACCGTTGGCCTTCCTACATACGGTAGGTTCCTATTAATGGGTTGCAGTAGTTCATGTGTTAGAGTTAAGTTTGAGTGGGGTTGGGGTTTCCAGCCACGCGGGTCTTAGCTAGAGACTCTCATAAGGGTTCCAAGATTACCTATTTTAGATCGATTCGATTGAGGCTTAGGTAGAGAATTAAGTTCATGACAAATAACTTCAATTCACTCCAATTCAACTTGACGCTTACTCTTTGTTCTCTGTCACCTTTGCCATTCTATCTGAAGCTAATAGCAAACACGGGGCATATGGATTTGTCAGTAGCACAGCCTGAACAAGCAAATACTTCATTTGAACTTGCGTAACGCAACAAATCAGCTCGCTGTACTGCCCGTTTGGCTTACCCTTGGCCTCAGTCAGCTTGATTCAAGGTCTCACATACCTACACATAGTACATCGGCCTACATAAAAGCCAAAGGTCGCGGCAATAGCTACAAACGTCAACTTCTAAACTATTAACCCTCACCTAAACGCTCTATCTAAAATCCACTTAGTCTAGCTAGGCAGGTACCTACCTAATAAAAGGTAACTATACTTACCTATACTATAATATCAACGGTCTTGAAACACTATAATGTGTTTCGGACACAAAGATAACGCCGACGATACCGCTCCCAAACCCGCTCCAATTCGACCATCATCAAGCATCACAAAGCCAAAAGCCAGCATGCCGCAAGAATACGCGCCTCCGCCCGGCCCGCCGCCGTCTTACCCATCCCAATCTCAGTCACAGTCTCAATCTACCTACTATGCCCCACCGCCAGGACCTCCTCCTTCCCATTCCCAGTCCTACCAGCCTCCAGCAGGCCCACCGCCATCAGACATCAAGAATAACCCGTTCTTCAACCAGGGTCCCAATGCTGGATCCCAAGACGAGGAGTACGCCCCGCCACCCGGCCCGCCACCATCTCACGGACAGTCATCAAAACCACAGCACGACTGGGAGACAGCGGTTCCGGACACGGCACTACTACCCCCACCGCCCGATTTCTTCGCCGGATACGACCGCTCGCCCTCAAATAACGCATCTAAAGACGAATGCGAAGCAGGCGAATCCTGGTGTCGGGAGCACCCGCTCTACCACCCCGCACCTCTAAACGCCAACACAAGCGCCACCACAGCCGCCGTGTCAAGCGGCAACATAACCGTCTACGCACCCCCCTCCTACCTCGCGAAAGGGGGCACCCTAACGCAACCCGAACCCGGAGTCTGGCGCGGCCAAAGCACGCGCGGGATCCCAGACTCATGTCTAGCGACCTGGCCGCCCTTATACCAAGCCAGCGCGCACAGTCCGCTAACCACAGGGCGGACGAAGATTATATACTACGAAGTGCGCATCCTACACGACACCTCCCGAAACCCCGAAATCGGCCTCGCGCTCGGGTTTTCCGCGCCGCCGTACCCGGCCTTCCGACTCCCCGGATGGCATCGCGGCAGCGTGGCTGTGCATGGCGATGATGGACACAAATACATCAACGATCGATGGGGCGGGAAAGATTTCACGGGTCCGTTTCGGAAAGGGGAGACTATTGGGATAGGGATGGAGTTTGGGGCTAGGGAAGAAGGAGGGATCAGGACGCAGGTTTTCATGACGAGGGACGGGGTCGAGAGGGGGAGGTGGGATTTACATGAGGAGACGGATCGGGAGCAGGATTTACCTGTTACGGGGCTGGAGGGTTATCATGACTTGTGTGCTTCGGTGGGGTGTTTTGAGAAGGTGGGGTTTGAGATTGTGTTTTTGCCGGCGTTGTGGTTGTGGAGGGGGTATGAGGGTTGATTTATGCCTTTGGCTTGTGTGGTTGCTGGTTTGGGGGATGAGGGTTAGCGATGGGTTTATGGTGGCTAGGGGTACGAGCGTTAAGGAGGGAGGTTGTTATTAAGCGTAGGTAGCGATGTATATACCTAGAGGCTTGGTGTAAATTTGATATTAGCAATGTTTGCTCTTTTGCCTGGATTACACTTGCAGAATTTATGGAATATGTAATCGACCTGTACACGCTTCAGGTATTGTACGATATTTTACAGAATAGTAATGGTCACTTCAGGTCAATCAGTGATAGTTCTTGATAGTTCTGCTTCCTTCACGGACAAGTCAGACTACAGGGAAATAAGTCCAAGAAAAGTAAAGGAACGGATGGATATCTCTGTAACTGATTCGGTACGTATCATGATTCCCCTCCCTCTAGTAGGAAAGAAGATAGCAAGTAAGGAGATCTAATCAGAATTTCTCCCACGCTATAGGACTCCCATATCTTCAAAGACATTGCCGTGTCCTTTATCCCCAGCAACTGCGTAACTTATCAACGTTCGTTCAATCATAACCTGCCCGCCATCCTTGTAGCTCCGTTAGAGACATCATTGTCTCTGAGAAGTCAATCGGAAATTGTCTGAGCACCCTCGAATGCATCGCTAGGGTCAAGGGTGATCCAGCCCTTAACAGAACCGGCTTCGATACAGATCATGTTCTTGAAGCCGTCCTTAGGCTCGAAATCGCCCATTCCTGCAGCCTTGTCCGTCCACGGGTTCCAGACCACAACATCCTTAAGGTTGTCTCTGACGATGCTGAAAACGGTTTCACCATCCTCCGTGACGACTACTGGACTCGAGGGTCCTTTAGCCGGAGAGTAAACTCGGTCTACCTCGCCTGCGATGGTTACAGCGCCAGACTGTTTCTTCTCCTTAGCGGCATCCACCTTGTCGACGTAGTCTGATTCCTCAAGACCCGTGACCTGGATCTTGGAGATATCCTATTCGGCGAAGTAAACGTTAGCTAGATTCCTTCGAAATTTAGGTTATACGCCAAAAACTAGAATATGAGATATATTTACCTCGACTCGTAGATAAGTGTGCATCAGAGTCTGGAACTCGATGGGCTGGTTACCGTCATTAGTAACGACGATACTCGTGCTCAGGTTTTCCGGAGTCAATGTGACGCTGTAGATGATAGAGAAGGTGTAAGGCCACAGGCTCTTAACCTGGTCGTCGAGGGTCGCGGAAGAGAGGCCGAAGTCTAGCTTGACGGAGATGTCGGAAGGGCTGGCCGACTCGGAGCTCGACTTGCCTAGGAACTCCCATCGCGAGTTGCGCGCAAAGCCGTGCTGCGGTAATTTCGAGGTCGCGGCATGGTCCGGAGCTGTACCGAATACCTACGAATCGGTTGATATTATTAGCAAACGGTTCACTTTTGTTTTCACTTTCACTTTCACTTTCGCTGTCGCTATTGCAGCTACCATACTTGGAATGACTCCACATAACATATAATTCGCCAATGGAGATGCATCAAATTATACGGACAAAGAAAGGGAGGAGGGGTAGCTTACGGGAAACACCAAAGGAATACCACCTCGCACGGCTTTGGATCCGTCAAGCTTGGCGGCGTCCGATAGCCAGAGCTTCTCGATTCCGAATCGGTTCTTCCAGCTGATGACGGTCGCGCCGTAGAGTAAGACTTCGACACTCTCGCCGGCGGGCAACACAGCCGTTACGCGCGAATTCTCATGAGAGAAGTTAACCTGAGGCTGAGGAGGAAGACCCGGGGTGGTGGCCAGCGCCGTCGGTCTGTTTCGTCTGTCAACCATCGTCGCTAGTCGATTGCTCTAGTCACTTGGTAAGTTCGGGACGTTAAACTAGGACGGTTTAAATTGACGACTAAATAAATGTGTGGGTAATTTCTGAAATAGTAGATGGTAGGATACAGTTTAGTTAGAGGTTCAATAGAAGATGGTGATGTCAAGAAGTATAAATAGACAAGGAAGGTGGTAGTATCGTAAGGTGAATGCTATGGCGGGGTACGAGTGATAAATGATAAAGTAAATATTCCGTACTCCTGGGTTTTGTTGGTGGGGTAATCGCACCTGCCCTATAACTTCCTACTATTAAAGATGCTAACCGATAATCGAGGCAGGAGCCCTTAGTTGTTTGTTAAGCCGAAGTTTCAGGTAGCTGCTACGTAGGTATGTATTAACTGTCGAAGAAACGGAGAATGATCAAACTGAACAACTATAGAGGAAATTTGTTTGGAATCCGGAAACGAAAGAAAAATTGGTGGAGATCGAAAAGTCAAGAGGTTTGAGGTTCGGTCGATCTTCAGCTTCAACCGAGAGGAGCCACCAAATAAGGTACTTAGCTTACAGATCCGTTAGAAAGAAGGTGCACATGTGGTGGAGTATAACGATACATTCGTATACTTTGTAGTAGCACCGCATAACCTGAAACGTCTATCTTCTCCCCTCCAGTCCCCTACAGTCCCTTCCTACCCGCACTACCGCAGCACCTACCTATGGGAAGTCGGCACCTAATCGGAGCACGCCCAATAGAAGGAATATTTTCCGACTATTCTTTATTTCAGGTGCGTCCGGTGCGTTGTTATTTGGGCTTACCTCATCTCAAGTGTTACCTGGTGCTATTACCCGTTGTTATACCTGTTGCTATACCTGTTACTATATAGGCAGTTTCATGTGATATCACCTGACATTTTATCAATTGACTTTCAACTTGATAGGCAGTATTTAGCGGAGGAATATGCCGTGGCAGCCTGAGTCATTTTGTCGCCTCTGATTTTCTGCGTCATTTTAGATGTGGTACGTAAGAGGTTTACGGTGAAGCGTCTTTTTTTTGGTCAGGAGGGTGTGTTGGCCGTGGTGATCAAGACGATCAAGGAGCCTTGAAATATTTGGCTTTAGACGACGATCTAGCTGGGCAATGACGTTGGCAAGTCATAGAATGTCGGTAACATGGTAGTATCTTGCGGAGTTAGCAGTGGAATCAGCAGTATCTATAAATCAACTCCCGTAAGTAGGTAGCACGTATAGCAAGCATATCACATAGGATCCTAGTCGACAAGTAATAGAATAAGTATAGAAGTAGTGTAAATGAATTCGATTCATGTAGACCGGTCGTCTACTTCGCGCCTTAAACTCCACGCCAATGCCCGTCATAAACCGGTCCAGTCCAACAGGTAGGAATTAGTTGTCATTCCCTTCCAGTCATTTTTATATATACCTCCCCGTCATACAACCTAGTGTCGGCCTCGGCTCTCTGCCTGATATAGTTCCTTTTTGATATCGAAGAACATATCCTCGATCTTGTTGACCTCATCTCGGGTCAACCTTGCCGTACGAAGACCCTCGAGGCTACCCTTTAGAGCATCCATGATTATTTCTGCCTGGGATTTCTGAATTATTGGTTCCTCAACGTGACGTGGCTCTTCGATCACCCTCTGGACTGTGTCTGTTATTTCCTTAGCGTCTTCTGCCTGATCCACAACCTCCGCGTCTGCGTTGACGATTTGCATATCTTCATCCATCATTTCGGCGGGAGTAGGCCCAAATTCTGATTGTTGAGATGCTTCGGTAATGATCTGTAGATTGACCGCTTCCGTATCAGACTCACGTTCAGATTCTCGTTCTATGAGACTGTCGTCGAAGCTCACAGGTGACGAGTCTGGCTGGTCTTGCTGGACTGGTCCTGTAGCTATGGGTTCTTGTACCTCACTGAAAGACATATCTGTGTCTAATTCCATGCCTCCGTCCACTGCCACAGTAATCTTATTTGCAACTGTAGTATCGTCTTCGGAGATATGGCTGTTATACACTGATTCTGTGTTTGCTTCTGCTTCCACTTTGGTCTCGACCTCCGCATTAGCTTCAGCATTCTTACGATGTTTCCGCTTCTTGTGGCTGCTGTTTGGTTCGTGACCTTTCTCCGCCTGTCGCTTCCTCTTCCTCTTCGATCTTTTACTCGATGAGCGTGGGGTTTCTATCTCTGCAGATGAGGTTGGAGCAACAGGTGATTGGAAATCTCCATCCTTCTTGGATTGGCTTCTTGTTTTTCTTGATCCTAAATCAACTGTAAAGGATTCCACATCCGACTTATCTGCCCTTCGTTGTTTCTCCGGTGACTCTTTGCTGGTCTTGGATTGAGAACCAGATTTCCTAGAATCAAGCTCGACAACTAGACGAGCAAAGCTTCGCTCTTCTCCATCACTAAGTTCGAAAGAGCGATCTTTAGGTTGAGACGACGACATGGTGTTTTCCTCGATCTGTTTCTTTGCCGCCGCATTGCTACGAAGCGTACGAGGTGTTCTAGGAACTTGACTGCTAAGAGCGTCCACAAATACCTCGCGTTCAGATCGGAGTGATGATCCTAGTGCCTTACCCATCGAACGAGTCGTTCGCGGCGTCAGCGCTTGGGTATCGGGTTGGTCTTGGGCGCTATATTGTACACCTCCAGAATCAAGTTCTGATTTAGGTTTGGCCCTCGGTGTTTCCTCCTCATCATGGTCTGATGTTCCCATATCACCTTGATCAATTTCCATATCTTCTTGCTCTACATGAGATTCGCTGAAAAATATCGGTTGTTGTTTTGGCACTGGGGATCCGGGCACAGGCGAGGATGATACCGGGAATTCTAGGAACATGGCGCTACTCTTAGACTGTGGCCTCATCTCCTCGAGTAGGTTTCGGCGTGGTTCAGGTGGCGAAGATGGGACGTCATCAACCATCTCGTGGTCATCAATGATGGGAGCTTGACCACGTCGTGGAGTCGGTGTCGAAGACACGTAATCTTCAAGTTCGCGACTGCGCTCAGGTGTGGCGGCCCTTGTACTTTGAAGATCTTTCTTCTCCTGGTGTTGAGCTGTAGGATGAGGCGACTTTCGTTTCTCTGCGCTAGATCGGATATGAGGGAACATTGCAGCATTTTCTCGTTGCCGCTCACGGACTTCTTTTTGACGATCTGTTAACATTTGAGACTCTGCTACGTCTTGGCTAGGCGAGGACGATTCGATCGGGGCAAATTGAATCTGAGAATCATCATGACGCGGTCTAGGAGTAGTGCCCTGTCGAACCGATCTTGGCCGAGAGGTATTCGGAGTGATGTCGGGCCGGCGTTCACTAGATAGCGAAAGCCGCACAGGCTCAGGTGTGGCAGATCGCCTCGAAGACGGTCGATCCGTTGTAGGTGTTTGATGGAGGCTTGCATTGTCTAGGGGTGGATTCGACACCTCCAAATCATCCTGGGATTCGACGAAGGATATTTCTGGTCCAGCGGATCCATACAATGAAAGATCCAAGCCGGGAAGCACAATATCAACACAGGAATGAATGGAAACGAGTACCTCCTTAAGCTTCTCCGGATACTGTATCTCTTCAGCGTGTTCAAAAGTATGATTCCATACAGCTGAAACGGCGTTTACGATATCCTTGTGTTTACTTAGAAAGGCGGCACATAGCAGCTCCTCGATAGCGTCAAGTTGCAAGTTGTCAGACGAATCTCTATCTGAAAGCAAGCCGCAGATTCGACTCCACAAAGCCTTGACCTATTAAATTGTTAGACGAGATTGTAAAATAATTCAAAGATGAATTTGGCACTTACAGCTTCAGACACTTTTGAGGACTGCCTACTGCTATACTTGGTATCCGCGTCTTGAACCCAAAAGCTAATTCCGTCTTGCAGCTGGAGCAGCGATTTCAAGACGAGTGAGGGATTACATCGAGCTAGAAAGCTAGTAATTTCTGTGAGTAAAGGTGCTATAATCTCATTTTCATCGTATTGCACGAAGTGAAGATATGCGATCCTTAGTAGGTGGTTCGTGAGACGGTAAAAATTGTCAAAGGGGTCGAAAGAAGCAGATCGCGACCCAGCAATCGATGTTCCCCAGAGACGCCGTCGGGCGGCATCGAGTGCCTGTCGGTCACGGGGTTGCCTTGCGGCGGCTACCAACTCGATACTAGTTTTGAATAGGTTATATGGCATGGCATCTTCGCATGATGAAGTGAACTCCCAAAGGCTCTTAGCAAATGGTTCCACTATCATGATAGCACATCCAGCCTCGCCTGCTTCATACGTAACTCGAGTAACCAATAGTTGAAAAAGAGAATGCCACTGTTCCCAAGGTAAATTGGGTGTTGATTTAATACCCCTTTCGAGATGTTTGACGATCTCACGATATTCGTGACCGATCGTCGTTGGTTGGCTGCTGGAAGTATTGGTCTGGTAACTGGATTGGCTGCTTTCTAGAGATAGAGAGAGAATGTCGGATATGAAGACCCATGACCCATAGGAACAAGAGACATCTCCCGGTAATGTCTGCATCAACTCCCGTGCCAAGTCAACTTTTCCATTGGAAGATGGTCGGGAGAGTATGAAGGGGTCGAAAACAACCCTGATTAGGTTCAATAATCCATCATTATCTGGGACCCCGGGAGGTAGCGTGGAGAGCATGGAAAACAAATGGTGAAGAGGAGTTCGGACAAGGCCTTGGCTTTTCCCCGAGCGATTTGAAGGTGTAGCAACGAGCTTGAACGACTTCTCGTTTTGTGAATTCTGTAACGAGAGCAGCTTCTCAGTGAAAGGCAATACGCCTAGTGATTCGGCCATCGTCGAAATGTATGTTTGTGTTGCGTCTAGGAATTTTTGCTGGGAGTCGGGCTCGACATCCGGTTGCCCAAGTCCATTAGACCATATCGAAACCAAAGTATTGAAAGACTGTGCCATGAAGGTGGCCGTTTCGGAGGATACCTTCACCTCCTTGGATGCGGCAGTCGCCACGGCGCCGACAAGGGCTCGCCAGAGTCGGCAAGAAGGTGATTCTGGGTTGGCAAGTTCCAGAAATGTACTCTTTAGGATGGGTTCTACGATATCAAATACTCTTTTCGCGTTTCGTCTGACCCACTTTGGATCCAACGCGGGTAATTCGTCAGGCCTAATCAGTGTATTCTCGGCAACTCGATCTTCTTTCCATAATCGAGCTGTTGAGGAATTGAATAAGCTGGTCAACATTAAAATGGATTGAGTTAGGTTCTCCGGGGGTATAGGAGCAGTCTTGTCTACGGACTTGCCGTCCACTTTGAGAGGAGTTAGCTGTAATATTAAAGGCTGAACGCATATATTCCAGTAACTTTCGATCCGCGTAGCGCTTGAGTTTGGCCCGAATGCATAGTAGTAGAGATTGCAAACACCAGCCACGACTACTTTCCGTATTTCATCTGCTTGCTTGTTTCCACCTTTCCTTCGCAACTGACTGAGGAAAGGTTGGCAGATGGTTCCGATAGTCTTCGAAAATGAAGACTCGTTGAAATGTAGGCAGTATACCAGGCGGTTCCATGCATAGTTGGCCTCAAGCTTGGTGTGATAGTCTCCGCTATTGAAACAACGTTGAATGATCTCGAGAAACGGAGTGAAAAATTCCCATCGGTCAACTGGACATCGAAGGAGAAGGATGATGACGCTCCAGACTTGAGGGACAGAGGCGGATTCAGTTTTATCTTTCGTCATACTCATCAATCTTTCCATGTAATACTCAATATACCGTGTCTCCTCGACCTGTAATTGAAGTATTTCCATTACTCTTCTGGATAGTTGCTTTTCTTTCCCAACTGCGAAACTAGCCTCTAGACCTAGTGCGATGGCAGAGAGACGGATCTCTTTCAAGCTACTAAGCATGTCGGTGAACAGATCTAAAAGCCAATCTGAATGTGTAGCCATTTGAGATTTTGCTTGCTTGACTAATCTTCGATATATCAATATGCGAGACATGATAATGCTTTTGCCCTTGATATGCTCTTCGATCTTATGGAGAGTAGTTATGAGTCGACCGACACGATCCGCCGTCATAACCTTCCCAGAAAAATCCTGGCAGGCCACAACTTGCATCAGATGTCTAATTACGTCCTTAGGTATTAAAGGGTCGTCGAAAGATTTGATACAATGATCGATGATAAATATGCCGAAGTCGGATGATAAGGTCGATGCGATGGCGGGGAAATGAAAAAAGGTGCAGAGAAGTGTGAGGGCGTGGTTCACCATGGACGAATCGATCGTCCCGCTCGAGTCCTTTGTGGTGACATCTCGTTGAATAAATTGCATAAACAGGCTCATCTTGTCGTGAAGTGCGATTCGATCGGGCAAGTTATTCGACGCTTTCAACGCTCGCGCCAACATTGTATACGCATCGATCTTGGAATCCCGATCCGCGCCGGCTAACTGTTTAATGGTGGAATCTAACATGGTGACGATGTTAATTTGCCCGATCCCCTCGTCGCCGGAAGCTAGAAGTTCTAGAGAGTTACGCAGTATGGGGCTTGAGGTTTGCTTGAGGATGGATTTGACGGGTTTAACGGAATTCACCGATGAGAGAGCGGATGCGGGTGTAGCTTGCTTTCGAACATTTTCCTTGCCAGCATAGGTTGGAGCCTCGCGATACTCGGCTTGTGACAAAAATCCGACCTTCTTCCTCGATCTTCGGGAGCTGACGTTTGAAGGATCGGCGATATCTGAAGTGTAGTTCGGGGGTGTATGAAGGTTTAGTCGAGTATCTATAGGTTGACTTGAGAGGATCTGCTTTGATGATGAAGGGACGTCTTGTTTCTTCTCTCGCGGTGGTGTTGGCGGTCTCGTGGGCAAAGATTCCAAACTTCTTGGAACCGATGCTACTTGCGATACCATAGCTGCTTCAACCCACAACACCTACCACAAGAATTATCCAGAAACCCGGATATCGTATTATACGAGAGAGCAACCATTAATTAATCTCAATTGCAAACTGTAAACTACGAAAACTGAATGAACGGATGAAAGAAAGAAGGGGAGAAAGGACGATAAATCAAAAAGATCGAATAGGTGCTCTCTGCCAGATAATCCAGATGTGACGACGTCTAACTAAGACATCGGCCCCTAATTAAGGTCAGTATTAAAAAAAGAGTAAAACGGAAAAACGCGACGCGATGAGCTTTTTCGCGTACCCACCAGATTGACGCGATAAGTTCGGACATCCACTTTAAGCTTACTTGGGTTACCCCCGCACCACCGACGCCTTCCAACCTCGTATGGCTGGCTGGTCATTGACGAAACCTTAAAAAGCATGGTCTGTGCTCCATGACATGTCATATTTTAATGAGTACGTACATGTATGTACCTTTTTACACATGTACAATGTACATTCATACCGAAGTACCTAAGTATAGGTCTATACCCGATTCAGATGACAGCTTGAACGGTAAAAAGTTTGTTGGATTTTCGGTATCCCTGCTGCGTCATATGTACTACTTGAGGTACCTACTAGATTAATTGGAGCTTAAATTCTTATATCTATTTTGTAGCAAATCGCTGAGGTCGTATATAATTCAACGTTTGGTACAATTCATTAAAGAAGCGCATCATCCGATCTTTTAACAAACTCACCTGTGTCACGCCCACTCGAGGATCATTTCTCTATCCTCCGTGATAGGGTGACACTACCTCTAGCCTCGGACCTGTCGTGTCTTTTCGTGTGTGGAGTGATTCGAGGGCACCAATATTAGAAACTGGGTTGAAAATATCCCTTAGTATGTCCGACCTCTCCATTATCAAACACCTTGTCGAAGTTACTATATGATTATCTGCTGTCTACCAAGGCAGCCCATTTCTGAAACCTGTCCAATCTGTTCAATTTACAACCACAATCATCACCAAAACCACTCTTAAGCGGTTTGCTACCTGCTTACACGATCTGTATCTGGGATGTGACCCCGCTTCGTAACTGTATCATATCCGTATGCTCTCTTTTCAACACCGTATAGGTTTTATAGCTCGTTCATGATATGTCACGAGCATTGAGCAAGTTATCCTCAGTAATCCTCCATTCTCCTTTATTGTCTCATAACAGCACCATAGCACAATAACACAATTAGATAGTTCCGTATGTCACATGTCTTAATATCTTACTCATAATGGTTCAGCAGTCTTCCAGACTCCGGACAGGAACGTTCCGGCGGATTTTCTCGATATCACGTAACCGGCTGGCTGGGTCAGAGGAATCGTTGGTTCGTCCTCAGATGGCTCAGCCAACTCAACAAACCGCAGCTACTGCGGTGCTGGCAGGGCCTGGTTAGCCGACGAGAGCTCCCTAGGAAGAAGTGTTATGCTTACTCGTTTCACAGAAAAATTAGCGAAGGTCACAAGTCTGATGGAAAAGTTAACTGAGGATCTGGCATCTATTAGTTTGCTCCCTCATCGTGAGTTAGCTGCTATTCTCAAACTGGTAAACTCGGCCTAATCCATTATACACTTAGAACGGGATTCGGCCTTAGAAGAACTTAAGGTATATAGCAGAGACCCCCAAGATGCCGGTCCGATTTTTACGAAAGAGGTGAGCAGATAGTCGACAAACTTGTGAGGCATGAATGCCCTAGAAGCTTACTCCTCTTAGGGTGTCGAGACACTCACTCGGCACGCATTCAATAGCCCATCCAGCACCACATCCAGAAACGCCATGAGAATCCTATGCAATGTCTTACTCCTGAAGCAAGAAACACGACAGGTGTTTGTTGACCTTGGTTATGAAGCCAAGGCGTGTGATAAATTGAAGAGTGATAACCGGGATGATGAATTTCTAGCTTCTAGGATAATCTTCTTATTGACGTATGGGACAAACACAAAGTTGGTAGACCTTATCGACAAGCATCGTCTAGCAGATGGAATCAATAAGAACCTGGAGCGACACGCAAAACACCGGGCGACAACGAGCTCGATAACAGATCCTATGGAAGATGCGGCTCTCTCACAGACACTCCAACTCCTTTTCAACATTACTCATTATTGTAACAGCCGGATCTCTTCTTTTACCGCTGCCATACCTCATATCGTTACCGTGTTATGCAAGGGTTCTTTCCCAACTCAGAAACCATTGGATCCGCCAGTCAACTCATTGGTCAACGCACTCCTCAACTTGGAAACCGGTTCCAAAGATATCCAAGGTTCTCTCTATCCCCCAAATGATCCTCATGCCCTAGCAAATCGCCTAGTCGACTTGCTTGCCCGCTCAACCCCGGTATATAAAGACGAGGAATTAGATGGGTCGATTACACCACTAATTGGTGTTATCTCCGCGATCCACGAACACGCACCAACTGATGTAAAGAATTCAATACAATCGCGGCTTCTACCAACGGAGGCAGATAGGTCACAGGTGCTTGGACGAAGCGACTCGTTACCATCTTGGCTCCTAAAGAACTCGACGAATCCCGTGGCACCCCAACTTCGCGAGACAATATCTAACTTATTCTTTGAAATGTCTGATAAAGACGCGTCAAAATTCGTTGAAAATGTGGGCTATGGTTTTGCATCGGGCTTCTTGTTCAACAGGAACCTTCCAATTCCCCAAAACGCCTCGGAAGCATTCAGCACTGCCCGAGGTGGCGCCAACAGACCAGTCAATCCTATTACAGGCCAATTTTTAGATGCTGAGAGACAGCCTGAAGGTCCTGAAATGACAGAAGAGGAGAGAGAAAGAGAGGCAGAGAGACTCTTCGTCCTATTTGAAAGGTAAGGGTACACCAACCAAGTGCGTGGATATCACTAAATACCTCATAGGCTAAGAGCAAACGGAATCATATCCGCCGAGAATCCAGTTCGAACAGCTGTCCAAGAGGGTCGATTTGAGGAACTACCTGATGATTATGAAGAATTAGACTAAATCACTAATCGCTGATTGTCTGGGTACCCAGAGACACTAGAATTATTCTTGTAGCTCATTTAGGTGAGATGGATTGCGATGCTATTGTTAGCGAGATACCCGGGTAAGCTGGGATGGGCATATGCGACTGGGGATGTGTATATGATACTATGGTCATGTCAAGTACGTGTGTAAACGACAATTGCATTACGATTCTAGGGATTGGTAATGGCATGGTGGCTTCGCGTAGCAGTTTGAAGCAAAAATTAGAACGATTGCTCTTCGACGATATGTATCCATTGTCGTATACATTCATGTACTAAGCATGACGAGTAGCTATCACTCACTATATTGCTTCATTTATTGACCTTGCTTGCCAAAGTCCTGAACACCAACGTACCATGATATGCTATAAATAAAGAAATAGCTACCTAGAAAAGTAGGTGTATTCAGTACAAGCCGATACTCTGAATATACTAGTTACGTATCTAGTAGGTATGCGTAGGTACATATGTATGATACCTAGAATCCATGGATACATATCAAATATCAACATCATAAAAGAAGATATGTACCATATATACTACATTTGAATAAAAAATCGGCTGTAATTATTACAGGCAACCTATTCCGAAACAAGTCGTCACCTACCATGTACCTGGCATCCTCAGACTCATGTAAGTATCTAGGTACTGAGGATACATAGCCCCCTTTTGAGGGAGACAACGAGGTTCGATATACCATCCAATCCACTAGTACCATTGTAACTTGCGATTTTTCATTAAAAACACCACGGTAGGTACGTAGACACCTACAGCTTAGCTTTGCTGTTTTTACTGATTTCGTCTGCGTCAAAAAGTGCACCCCATCATATAAATCTCGTTTACTGCTGTCGCAAAATTCCAATCCTTTTCTTTTCCACCACGCTTCACGAACCCTTTCTCCTGCTCTCCAAACTTCGTCCACCATATCACCACACAATATCACATCATCTTCACAATCATAAGCGTCCATTCTAACAATCATTTCAATACATCGCCAAACCTTCTTGAACGTGTAAGTTTCGTTTTTTTGTTCATTATTTTCTAATTTGTGTCGCTTATGCAATGAGTTTATTTTTTTTATTTTTCAAATATTCATCCATCTCGCGTACATGTTATCACCTTTCAGCGTCATAATTCACTTAACTACTTGCCGTTCATTGAGCATCCCTTAATATATTTCAATGCCCTATTGTCGTTCGATTACTACTGCTCCTATTATCAAACGCAATGGTATCACAATCCGAGATACCACATTCACCTTCCAAATTATCGTGTTCAATTGTTAGCTATACCTATTACCTTAACGCATACTGCTTACATATTTTTACACACTCATTCTTTCATCGTTTTGATCATGATAATTGACCTCAAGCAGCTATCCCGCACAACCATGTCGTTTGCCAGTGACGGGTCGCAGGCGAATCAGGCTGCAAACCAGCTCTTGAAGGAGGAGATTGCCCCAGACTCTGTTCCTGTCATAGACAAAAATAAAAACGAAGCATCGAATGGGGCCGACGACAACATGGCTTCGATGGAGTCCAAGACCGGATTGGTGCGTCAGGCAGTGAGTGGTTGCAACAAAGAGATCCTAGGTCCCCGTCGTTCTTCACGAAAACGCCGTCCCCAGATGTTGGCAGCACTCGGATCCCATGAAGAGATTCAATCACAGATTCTTGTTTCTGAGAAGGACGACGTTTACCAGGCAAAGGATGGTACTTACCGTCCGATTCGACGCTCTATCAGACGTGGATTCGCCGACACACTCAGTAACATTACGGCTGGAGCTGTGAGTAATCTATTCCGTTAGCTGATGTAAATAAATACTAATAAATATATTAGGCGAAAAGCCGCAATCCGTCTCGTCGTCGTAGGCAGCGAAAGGCTGCTGCAAGCCAGAACCAGGCAACTCAGGTCCAAGCAGCCCCGCCGCCAGCGCTCACAGGGCAACCTCAAGTCGAGGCGATCACAGGTCGCCGTGTCATGGACAATGTGATCGAGTACAAGGTCAAATGGGCTGGACTTTCTGAAGACCAAAGTACTTGGGAGCCGGTGTCAATCCTCCAGAATGACCTGGCAAAGATTGCTAAGTATCTGCAACCCTTCATTGCATCTACCTAAGTTAAGAAGCAACCGTCATTACGCAACATAATACTTCAATTATGTTATCCTTAGGAACGAATTACGGTTATGACGAACGACGGTCAATGAGGTTGGTTGGGTTTGGTCTTTGGCGTCTGAATATGTTCACAATGGGTCAACTGGTTTGCCTGCTCGACGTCGATATTTTTTTACTTGTTGTCTGGTTACACTTGTCTACTGTATGTTAAGCAGTTCTCTGGAAGATGCTTACACTATGCTGTGTATAGGATGGAGGATTCAATGTTCGTTAGGAAGCCGGTCTTCAGGAAGTAGGTCTTCAGATAGTTCATCAAAACATGCTCTCTATTAGGTATTGTGAAGTGAAGAAGTGAAGTATGGTTGTCTTGAATAAAGTTATGAGGTGATTGGCGAAAGTGGCCAAGCTTTTTTACCTTGACCTGCTGGGGGTGAGCTAGACCTATTATAGACTAGAGTCTCCACATAAAAACCGACTGACAGGGTCACAGGCTGCCAGATTAGTATTACGTACCCAGGCATTGGCGTGGTTCCAGGGGAGTGTCCGGGTTCTTTTTTCGCGTCGGTCGATTTTCTAGGGATTTCTACTTGCATAAGGTCTGAATTCTATTTTTTTTGTGTCAGCCTCGCCAACTCACCTTCTTTGCACAAGACTAAACGTGGCCTTAGTTTATCTATGTACTTATTCCTGGGTATTTGATACTCGTCTGATCCTAGGAAAGGTGATAGATAATATATCTGCATAGCTGGATAGCTGGATATCGTGGTCTAGCTAAAAGATCATCCGTCATGGAAGTCCTACGAGACGCTCTGCAGCCTTTGCGGCCTATTACGAATGCTCTACCTACCCCCATCCGCGATCTCGGAGTGTCTATCATCGGAGACACATGCTACAAGACTTTGATCCTTGAACTTGACCCCACCGATCCCGAATGCCTCAAATTTGCTATCTCCAAGGGCCTCGGTATCGGCATCATCGGCGCGTCGTCTATCGTTAAGGTCCCTCAGATCATCAAGCTCCTACAGTCGCAATCCTCATCCGGCATCAGTTTCTTGTCCTATCTTCTCGAAACCTCATCCTACCTTATCTCCCTCGCTTATAACTTCCGCAACGAATTTCCCTTCAGCACCTACGGCGAGACCGCTCTGATTCTGGGACAAAATGTGATCATCACCGTGCTGGTTCTGAACTATAGCGGCAGGGTTAGCATGGCGGCTTTGTTTGTTGCGGCTCTCGCGACGAGCGTTGTTACGCTGTTCAACGGTGGAATACTCGATATGCAGACCCTAGGCTACTTGCAGGCTGGCGCGGGCGTGTTGGGCGTCGCCAGTAAGATACCTCAAATCGCGGCCATCTATCAGCAGGGCGGAACAGGTCAGCTGAGCGCATTCACGGTAAGTGACTTATAAAGTGACTTATGTATAATAGGACCCATGGATGATACCTGGTTCCCTATCTGGAAGATGGATATCTGCAAATATCTGCAAGATTGCCGAGTTTTCGCCGCCGATCTCATATTTGACGATCCTCCACCCAGCCATCTCTTATTCTTGATTCTTCCCCCCTCCCGACACCCTATCGAGGATCAAGTTGAGCTAATGCAACATGCAGGTCTTCAACTATCTAGCCGGCTCGCTCTCTCGAATCTTCACGACGCTGCAAGAGGTGGATGATAAGCTGATCCTGTACGGTTTCGTCGCTGGCTTTGCGTTGAACTTGGTCTTGGCTGCGCAGATGGTATACTATTGGAACGCACCTTCGGCCAAGGCTAGGGGAAAGATGAAGGAGGCCGCCCCGGTTCCAGTCGCTGCCAGTCAGAGTCAGAGCTCTGCTGTGTCTTCGGCCACTCCCAAAAGTAAGGGACCCTCGACGAGGCGCAGGGGCTAAAAAATCTCCCGCCACGCCTTGAGGAAGCCTCGTGGAGCAAGATCTCATTTTATTAGACACCAACTGCTGTAATACAATTTACGTTATACCGCGGTATTTTACTCGCTCTACCATTCCCGATGATGATGTGGCTCTTATCTATCGAATATTTTGACATGTCAGGTGTTACACTTCCCCGGCTTGGCCTACCGTGATTTATCAGCTGGGACAAAAATTCAAGTAATGGCATCTGCATGCTTTAAGCGCCATGAGCAATGTGACAGGAGTATCTGTATCTTGATGTGCAAAATATGCAGGCGCGAAACCTCCCAGGTCTCCGCTCACATACTTCCGAGTTCATTTGGGTAATAGATCCGTTACGGGAAGATTGGGAGCTGACGGCGAGATGAGAAGGATTCCGCCCCGACAGCCGCTGCAGATCGAGGCTAGGAGTCACACGTTGGCGTGTTGGGCGGATGTGAGACCGGTGACCTGTCCGAGGTGGTTGACTACCCGAACTACTGCATCGCCACGTCTGCCGTTGATTCCGCGGTTTGCTTTGAGAATATGTTAAAAATCGAATCTCGATAGGTGCCCGCATTTTACCGATTGTGCTTGCTGGCTTTGTGAGGGTGTCGAGTCTAGACCAAAAGTGTAGAAATGTTGGAAATCGCATTACTCAGTCGCGATCAAAAAAAGTTGTGATGGACTTCCAGAGTCTATACTGTGCGGTGGTCTTGCGTGAGTTTAATAGAAACTGACGTGATTGATGCTGATGTAATAATTCATTATTGCTTTTTATTACGGTCGTAACGAGTTGAGAAGATCAGAATGTACTCCGATCCTAGTTTGCATACGTACGCCTAGTACGTACAAAGACTGAGATACTATCAAGTATTAATAAGTTAATAAGACCGAAACGACCTAGTGGATATCAGATTAAAAAAACTGTCAGTTTAATATTGCGGTTTATTAGTATGAAACCTCATGATAAGAAACGTAGTATCGAAGACTTCCCAAGGGCCAAGGTTGAAATCCCCAGATTTCCAGTGCCAGACTTGCCAGGTGGTTATTATTTTAGTCTGAATATCTTATCCATCATTCAGGCGTTAAGAGGGCAATAAAGTTATGGTACTACTGCAAGCTGCGGCACGAATAGCACCTAGTATATACGCATACGCCATGGTGTGATATCTCTATATGGACTTCGCTGGTTACCCCTTGCATGGTGGAGCGAATCAAGCACACGAGTGAATTCCAATTGAGGAAAAGGCCATAGTAATAGCCTTTTATGATTGGTTAGAAATTGGCAGAATATGTAGAATGCGGAACCCCCTGAGCAAACTCCGGACTAGGTATAGTCATAGGGTATTCTTATCAATAAGTCTTCAAGGTTGCTCCACGGGGTAAAAACAGCGGTGTCTTCTCTTAGCGTTTTCGCCATCGTTCGCCATTATTACGCCAGCCACTATCCGGTTTTATCTGTGCCCTAGGTAAAGCACCGTTTCAATATTCTCGACGTCCTATGTATGTACATTCAACGTCCATCGATCGTAGATACTACATACCTTCTTCATTATATAGTACATTCTACTATACTATTATGATACGTAGGCTGTAGACGTATGCCCAGCTACCCCAGTTGGTATTTGGCTCCTTGGTTCTTCGGCTCCTTTAAATCCTACTTCTCGTCCGTCTCAAAACGTCCTTGGTTGAAAATTCACCGATTCCCCTTGCAGTTATCTAGTAGCTCTGACTGACAACCTAGCAAGCGTTACGTTTTAGCCAGCTCCACGATCTTCACCTCCGATAGTGCCTGGACAAGAGATACTAGTTGTTGAACCTCTCACGCTAATCTCTTCCAATATTTTTACTTAATTGGCTTGCTTCCCGCTTTCCTACAACTTTACCTCTTCTATTATCTTCTCTCTGTATATAACTCTATCTATTATCCTTGACTCCGAACACCGGCTGTGTTGAGCTTTTTTCAAGTTGACTCTTCTTAGCTCTGTTCCAACCTCCTTCTTATCTGTCTTCCTCTCACTTTTCTTGCTCTCTCGCTCTCTCTCTCTCCTATCGTAACTTCTTCAGCCTATTCATAGTTATTCACGGTAACTACGTACAATGGCTCCTGATATCGATTCTATTCCACGTTCTGGGGTAAACCCTAACGGCCCTCGCTCGACGGTGGCGGGTGGTGTCAACGGCACCAGCAACACCAACGGCTCTCCCGGGAAGCCTCCTAACGTTCTATTTCTCATGGCAGACCAGCTAGCGGCCCCGCAACTCAAGATGTACAACCCAGAGTCACAAATAAAGACTCCAAACCTTGATGCCCTAGCTGCTAAGTCTGTTCAGTTTGACTCGGCTTATTGCCCCTCTCCTCTTTGTGCTCCTTCTCGTATGAGCTTGATCTCTGGACAGCTTCCTATGAAGATCGGAGCTTACGACAATGCCTCCCAGATCGGAAGTGATGTGCCCACCTATGCACACTATCTGCGTGCTAAGGGTTATCATACTGCCTTGGCAGGAAAAATGCATTTTGTTGGAGATCAACTTCACGGTTACGAGACCCGTCTTACTAGCGATATCTATCCTGGAGACTTTGGCTGGGCTGTGAACTGGGATGATCCGGATAGACGGCTTGAGTGGTATCACAACGCCAGCTCTATTCTCCAAGCAGGAAGTTGCGTGCGAAGCAACCAGCTGGACTATGATGAAGAGGTTATGTATAGATCTACCCAGTTTCTGTACGACCAAGTTCGCGAAGGACCAGACAAGAGGCCATTCTGCTTGACGGTACGTACTAAGGCACTCAATGATGAGGTGTTTTCATTCCGGAGTTATGGGTAATTAGGAGTAAGGCTATAGGAATTTCCTAGACAAGTTTTGCTAATATGAGTCACCGTGCTAGGTTTCTCTTACTCATCCTCACGACCCTTACACCATCGAAGAAAAGTACTGGGATCTGTACGAAGATGTGGACATTGCCTTGCCGAAGGTTAAGATCCCTAGGGAGGAACATGATGCCCACAGTAAGAGATTGCTAAAGGTGTGTGATCTCTGGGACGAGAACTTCTCCGACGAACAGATCAAGAGAGCTCGAAGAGCATACTACGGCGCTGTCAGCTACGTCGACGATTGCATTGGACGTATTCTTCATGTTCTAAAGCAGTGCCGGCTTGACGAAAATACTATTGTCGTCTTCAGCGGAGATCACGGAGACATGCTTGGAGAGCGTGGTTTGTGGTATAAGATGAGCTATTTTGAGTCATCTGTGAGAGTGCCACTCTTGATATCAGATCCCCGATTTGCCCCCCACCGTGTTACCCAAAATGTTTCTACTCTGGATATCCTCCCGACGTTGTGCGACCTTGTCGGTACCAAGCCGGTTGCCGGCTTACCTATGGATGGCCTTTCTCTTCTACCCCACCTTGAGGGTCGTGAGGGCCACGATACTGTCATCGCAGAGTACACCGGTGAAGGAACTATCAGCCCGTACATGATGATTCGTCGTGGTCCTTGGAAATATGTCACCTGCCCGACCGATCCACCTCAACTTTACAACCTCGAGCGAGATCCTCTTGAGCTTGTCAACCTGGCACAACTTGTACATAAGAAGGAGACTCTGACTATAGAGGAAGAGGAAGCGAAAGCCAAGTTTGAAAAGTTCGAGGCTGAAGCCGAGTCTCGTTGGGACTTCGACGCTATCACAAAACAGGTATTAATGTCGCAAAGGACACGAAGACTTGTTTGGAGTGCCTTGAACCAGGGCAAATTTGAGGCTTGGGATTACAACCCTAGTGACAACGGTACTAACAAGTATGTGACTTACCAGTCTTACCTGTCGATACTGTCCTACCACGAGAAGTACCAAAGCTAACATTACCCAGATACATCCGATCCTTCCTACCTCTCGACGATCTAGAGCGTCGAGCTAGATACCCTCCTGTTGACAAATACGGTCGGGAGACTGGAGATATCGTTGTCGATCAGGCCGGTTCACATAACGAGTAACCGTCCAATTTTTATGTCTCTTATCATGGTACAGGATACGGAAAAGGCGGGAGTGGAGATTGATTGGGTATTTGGGTGGTGATGCATTTGCATTCCACGGCGCCTAAACATACCTATTCCAGGATTGGATTATATTACACCCGTGGTCCTGATCCTGACAGTTCCGATTTACGGTGTAGTTTTTAACAGGGATTTAGCGACGAGTTATGGGCGAATGATTTTTTATGATATGGATGGTTAATGGATAACGGATGACGGATGACCCTTAACGGATGTAAAATGAAATGAGACGCGCGCTAGATACCTATCTGTAACTATTACCTATACTCTGCATCGATCTAGTACTATTAGCACCGTTTGGTAGCACTATTAGACAAGTAGGGTGTATACATACCTACTAGGTAGTAGTAGTTGATAGATAACCTACCTAGGTAGAATTGATATTTTCGAGATTAAGTCAAATCTACCTATCTGCTATCACATGGTGTTGAAATGGATGCGACGTCAGTGCCCCGGTGGACCCCTGAAAATCACGGATCCCTGATAAGAGCCCCTCTAGTGGAGCTACTGCACATAGGTGTACTGACATCCTGCCAACCATGCCTCCAGGGCTAACGCTAACGCTTTAGTGGTGTAGTATTCGGCTATCGGTACTCGGGGGTTACACATATAGAATGGAGGGTGTAAACTTAATAAAAAGCGGGAGGAAATTGTCCGTGCTCAAATGTCTAACCCAACAAACCCTTGTAGATTTTACGTAAGCTGGAGGAAGCTACAGTTCGCCTTCCTAAATGTTGTTAGTGCAACAGGCGATAGGTGCGACTGGACACTGGACAAATGTTATTGAAGAATTCCAGAACTCTAACTTGTCACTTTAATGTTCCCTACCTTTCAACAACTGAACACCGCATTTAGAAATCCCATCCCATCCTAATCCATTCACCCATCCACCCATCCAACTTTAGTTGCCGGCCTACATACATATGTAGCCAATCCATGCAGATCCTCAAGTACTCTAATCTTCGCATCGGTACCTCCCTAACGATTTCGAACTATCCCTGACCTATCATGGAGTCTTCCGCCCTCACCCCAGAAGACTACAAGGCCCTCGAGGCGACGAGGCTGCGGCTCATGCAGATCTCTAGTGCTATTGGCACCCTCAAGGCGAACGTTTTATCTAGCAATCCGCTTCCAAACCTGTGCGTACCTCGTATATGTTTAGTGCGGTATTCTGTTCATTCTTACCTACTGATTATCTTACTTTGCTTGCCTGTGTTCTGTGCTCCTATATACTGATCATATCGCGTTTCAGGGAATCGCTTCAGAACCATGCAGATATTCTACAAGGCAAGATTCAGAGCGTCCTCAGCGTCATGATGCCTATGGCAGACACCTTCAACCGTATCGTGGTCCACCCTTCTACGAATTTCCCTGGTCGCACCCAGGAGCAGATACTCCTACAGCTGTTACGAAAGAAGCCAGAACCAGACGTCGCGACGGCGATGGGAGAGGGAAGAAAGATTTTCGCAGGATTGACTCAAGCATCAGATCCCTCCGATGCACACGCCAATGCCGAGACGGGTAGCGGGAAGGGGGTCGAGGAATTAGAAGCTGTATGGGCATCGACACGAGAGTTCTTCCAAAACCGCCTCGCGGAATATGTACAGGGCGAGGGAGATGATATGTTCACGGAGGAAGAGCGCGCGCGGGGGGTCGAGAACGTGCGGACGGGGCTTAAGAGATCGCTGCTGGAGGACGAGGATGAGGAAGAAGACGATAGTGACGACGACGTAATGGAGATTGATCGACCGCCGCCCCCGCCGGCACCTGGCGTCGCGACTCAAGAGGTCGATGGCGCAGCGCTGGAAAGTGTCATGCGATTCGCGGCGAGGGGCGAGTTTGTTTCTCGGTGAGAATCCTGTGCGCTTATTGGTGGCATAGCGATATTTCTCCGAGTCCCAAGGGTTTGATGTGATGAGTTCCTATGGGTACCACTTTTAAGACGGCTTTCGAGCGGGCGCTTATAATTATATGGGCGGCTTTACATACGAGTCTCCACGTCTACTCCAACGATGAGGTCACGAGGAATGAGCTGAAGCAATTGTCACAGAGTGGGGTAACGGAATCTGACTGTCCTGATCCTATAGACTTCTATAGTGATTTTCGGGGTTCTATACTACCTCACTGATCGGCGTTAAGAGCGTAACTTTGGAAGAGAGGGGATCTCTTTTATGACAAAGGTATCCGACAGTTCCCGGTCAGCCTGGAGGCCTGCGGTCTCGGACTCGATGACGGAATGAGGAATAAGCAAATTGAAAAAAGCAATTCTCAGGTATTAAGCCAGCCACCCAGCCTACTGATAACAAAAATTTTCTCGTGAAACTAATTGCGCGAATAAGCAAAGGAGGAAACAAATATTCGATTCTCGTTTTCTCAGCCTCACCACCACGCACAGCGCAGACAACGCACATAAGCCGCAAGATATAATCTAGATTATAATCCAGTAAGCCCTTCGCAGACCTTCGCAGACACGATTAGTCACCGCGTCCCCATCTCCTCCCGTTGACCGGTCACGAATGCATCCCTGTGTGACCCATTCAGCCCTATGAGAGGCCAGTGCCGGCCGTACGTAAGCGCGAACGGGATCTGACTACCTACGTAGGTACGCAATATGTTTCGTTGAGTGGTTGAGCTTGCATTTATCCTCCTGCAATGCCGACGCGGCCCGATATATGACAATGGCCTAGTCTCTAAAACGAATGGCGCCTGTTCATGCGGAGTTAAAAAACAAAAAAAGGAGTTTTGTCGGTTTTTGCTTTCTTGATTTCTTTCTTAGAACCCGGCGACTGCGAATCCTCTATATGCAGCAATACCCGAAACAACGCAAGCTAATACGTGTTGATATTTGAACAGGGAAATAGATACTTCAGAAATCCAATCGGAATACAATTTCAGGGATGTCCAAGCATAGTTAAGAATTGTGCTATTCGACGAGCCGATCAGAATCAATCAGATCGATGCTGACTCGCAGGTTTGCACCTTACAAGCGGGCCGCCGTCGTATTGCCGTTACAGAGGTGATGACTTTTGCTTACGGCACAGGCGGCTCTCCAGCGACGTGACCAAGGAACCACCCCCCGTCGTAAGCTGATGTTATATCCAGCGGGTTTTCCCACCCATTCACCTGATAATTCTTATAACCGTCCCAACTTCGTTGCTGACGGACCTAAGTATTTGATTGGTTCATTGTTCCGTCTCATCTTTGGCGGTCAACGGTTAGATACGAAACAACAACAGCGTATAACCCCGTCGATATCGTGTGTTGTCTCATATATCAAGTGCATAACTGCGATCCTGGAAGAAATTACGCGGGTGTTTCTACTGTGCCTCTCACTATTCATTGGGGCCCTTGTTCCCGACTTTTCTGGGCACGTGGTGATCATTTCATTCTACTTTTACGCCCGTTGAATATATTGTGGACGATTCTCCTTTTCTCCTTTTTTTTCTTTGTTAGATTTCACTCTGAATTTCTGGACGGTCTCAATTCTAAATAGGACAACATGATTCGAGAGGAATTCAATGACGACTGTGATTGGGAGGGCGGAAACGTCATCTCATGGAGATCAACTCAATGCAAGCAGTATGGGGAAGAGCAAACCCTTCCTGATCCTGTCGACATCATGGATCTCAAATGTCCCGAAATAAAATCCTTAAATAAGGAAAACCTATCCGAATTTGAGGCTCTCATGCTAGGCGAAATATCGAATGACGGCAGTTCGGAAGATGAGCTGGACATAGATACTACTACCTGCAGTTCCGAGGACGATGGATTCTTCCCTTTCATGGACCTACCGCTTGAGATCAGACAGCAGATCTACCACTGGATTCATCTCATGAACCCCGTCAGGTTGACCCAGTTTGCACCATGGTACCCGATCCCGGTTAATCGTGGCTACTTCGTCCAAGCCATCACGGCACCACCTTCCAATGCCGATACGACAAAGACCCCTGAAGAAGACCCAGGGCCGGTAGCGACGGGAACGGCGCCACTCCTTTCACCCTGGCGTCCGTACTCCTGCATGCCATCCTCGATGCTCAGAGTGAGCAAGCAGATCTACTACGAGAGTAGAGAACTGCCGTTCCGGAACAACGAGTTCGTCTTTGTGAACTGGTTCGCCTCGGGCCTGTGGGCGGCGCGCTCATTCGTTAAGGGCTTACAGTCTTGGCAGATGCAAACGATGCACTACGCCCGACTCGAGCTCTTGTCTCGAGATCTTGCGGGCCGGCACGTGGATGAGTGGAAAGAGTTGTGCGGAGCATGGTCGAAAGGACTAAGAGGGTTGAGGCTGAAGATTCTGAGTAGTGGGGGAGGAGGAGTGGCGGGTGGGGGAGTCTCGTGGGTTGTTGCCGGCTCGCCTCAAAGGGGCGCCCCAACGGCTGGAGTAAGAGACGAAGAGGGCAAAATAGAAGAATGGGTCGAAAATGGACTTAAGCAACTCAAAAAGCTCCGGTGTTTGGAGGTCGAGCTGTCCGCTGCCGACTGGGATGAGAATATTAAACTAGAGTGGTGTCGAAGCTTAGAGGAGGCGTTGAACGAGTCGAAGACTGAGACGGAACAATACGTCCGAGTTTGCAGTGTTGAAAGAGCTAGGGATCTATAAGGAGGCACGGAAACGATCGTTACTGCCGTTATTGCAATCGCTACCTAGAAGAGATGGATCATACAAAAGGTTGCTTATGCCCACGTGGCCGTGTCTTAGGGCAGTCCCTACCGACGGGTCCGGGATGCAGCTGCTCTAGAACGGAAAGGTTCGGGGGCGAAACGTCCAAAGTGGGTCTAAAGCTCTCGGAGCTGTCAGGGGACCGTATATGTTCAGTCCAATACAACCTTATTATCGAAAACAACACGGATAGGGAAGCTGAGGCTATCCACGGTCGTTTCTTGGGTATGGTTATTTCTCATAGCGAAACGTCGACCACTGCAGCATGGTTTCTTTGTGGTACTCTATTGGTTTTGGTTCTGATTCATCTTAAACTTTAGACTCATATAGATGGGATGTTCGGACAGGGTTGGGCTGGGTTTGGTTGATTGGGTTGAACAAAGGGGATGGGATGGTACACCGGAGCATGTTCTAGATGTAATGCTAATAATGCTAGGCTTGAGCCGACTCCTTTCTCCTTCCGGTTTGGTATACACATAATATACATAAGACGTCTATACGAAACTACGATCGCTCCTCGTGAATACCGCGAAATACCGTGATAACTAATAAATCGTCTGATCTTTATTTGATTGAGGTCACCAGCATATCTAACGCGCGAGACCTATCACTCAGTTTCGTTGAGTCTCGGTATCGAGTTCCGATTCCTCTATCACCTGATTTCATTTCAGGGAATCTAATTGTGAGTTATCTATATTTAACTCTACATTCAGTTCACCTCAAAACTTCATTCATCTTCAGCCAGCCTGACTGATTTTTTCAATTTCAAAGGCAACACATCCCACTCTCTAGATATCACATCAGATCATACCACGTCCTTATTGGAAAGCATTAAACCCGAAGATCTTCGCAATTACAACCAAATAAACCTACCTATCCGTTATCCATATACCTGATTACTAGGTACCTACAACATCAACGATCTTCCTCCTTTCGCGAAGATGACCTATCAATTCCTCCCCGAAACAACCTCCCTTCTGACGCCCGACACGGTGCCTATCTTCCCTCTCGTATTCACAGCCGTCTGCGTGATCCCCGCCCTCGTCATAGGTGTATCCACTTTATGGTACGGCACCGAGACCTCGGCGCACTCGTGCTTCATGACGGGACTCCGGTTCTTCGCCATCGGCTTCGCGTACATGATCATCGGCGTCTTCTCCGTCCCGATCTTGGGCCTGCACTATGTCGACAAGTACTAGGGATGCTGGTCGAATGTGAATAGCTCTATGACTCGCGAGAGAGAATTGGTGGAGGAGGAGGACGAGACTGAGGTTCAGGGATTGGGTTTGGAGATCGAGAGTGTGGTTGAGATGGATGGCGGAAATGTTACGGCGGGCATGTGGGAGCGACGAACTTCCGTGGCGCTGAGCGATGCGAGTCAGCCGGATCTGGACGATATTCAACCCGATGTCTTCGATACGGGCGAGGTCAAGAAGAACGAGGAAACGGGCTGGAACGAGGTGTGGTAGATGGCGTGGGATGGAAGTGGGAGGACATGGAGAGTGTCAACTATTCCATGTAACCGCTGAAACGACACAGAACGTCGGGGATCCCATCGCTCAGCATCTAAAAAGCACAAGACGACTCTTCCACGTCTGGCTATTAGCAACACAGCAAGTAACATTGAACCACACGGGTACGAACGAAACACGACGTTATGACATCGGGGTACTCTTCGACATCGCACATTGAGGATATTCAGCATTAGTTCTCGAAAGTATGGTTACAATTCGTCTTTCGTTTATCGATATCTTCTTATGGGGGAGGAACTCGCATATGGGTGTTTTATTCCGAGTTTCACGAAACTACTTGCATCAGTACAATGAAGATACCTAGGTAGTTGCTACCAATATACGACTGCTTTCTTTGAGTTCATGACTATGCGTAGAAAATAAAATAGGCAACTATGTCGAGAATCGATAGGTAACGCCACAACGCGTGCTTTCTCAACTGCCCAGTGAGCGAATCCCGGTTACATAACCCAGTTACATAATAAGTCTATAGTCAGCATTCAATCTTCCAATTATTGAATCGTAAGCCATAATTGGTCAGATTATCGAGCATGGAATATTGAATTAAGTGCTTTTAGTTTATGCGAGATTCTGCTAATTTCGCGTTGGTAGATGAAAGAATGACTCAGAGCAAGCAGCAAGGAATATTGTGATATCGTGATGTCATTTGTAATTTACCCCAACGAGGTCCGCGGAGCTGAGTCTAACTGACCTGTTCGTTTTAGCTACTGCGCAACGATATTATTGTGATGTTTGTTACACTCGAATATTAGGTACCTATTTGGTGTGATTGAGCAGAATATTCATAAATCCTTAAAAACACTTGAATTGAAGTATCAGGTGTGTCCTATACCTAGTACTAGGTGATATAGGGCTGATGACTAATTCGATCGAGATTACATATGCGGGGATCGTGAGACCCTGACCAGACAGTCAGGCACGACGGCTTCGGCCCGCTGACTCAACTAAACATTGTCATCCTACTCCATTAACGGACATCGATCCCCGACCCCTGAAATAGTTGTTTACGTCTATGTTGTTGACTGGAGGAGTTTACGAGCATCTCTTGTAAACATATCGAATATAAATACCTGCAGGCTGCTGTACTAACCTTCATCTCATCTGTTTCTTTACTCCGACCATCATCTTCCGTCCGGAGAAAGAAAGAAAAAGAAGAAATGCACCATGGAAGCCCGTTGTCAATGTGGCGCCGTCTCGTTTAAGACACCCCTGGACAAGCCTCTCGCGCTGTATATTTGCCACTGTGCCGAATGTCGTCGCCAAACAAGCTCCGCCTTTGGCACATCAGCTATCTTCCCCCGGTTTCCGTTGCCACAGGCTGAGCTGCTGGCTTGCTATACGTGAGTCTTCGGAAGATTCGTACACACCTGTCCAATTAAGGGGTTGGTTAAGTGTATATGAATAGTTCTTTGGCTAATTGATATTGTGATAGTCGACCAACACACACAGGACATTCGTTGTATTGGTAAGTTTCACATGCAGCCCTTCTGTCTCATTAGGTGGCGTTCTCGAGTTAATTAATACGATTTCCATTAGTTATTTCTGTCGCAACTGTGGTACAAGGCTCATCCACACTACGCCGGTGAGCATTTTGCATGACCTATATGATACAATTGCTAACAGCGATCAAGGGCAAGAATGTCGTCTCTGTTAAAGGAGGGGTATGTACACTCTAGATTCGTCACACCCTATTCGCCCCTATTTTAAGCTTGAATCGTTTGAAGCCCGAAGTCATAAGAGAATCCTTATAACCCCAAACCGCCGTCATTGCCATCCTTGAACCTTGAATACTAATCACAGACACGACTGAAGTGCCTAGAGGGACTCGATTGGTCCCGCGCCATCCATATTTGGACTAAATCTGCCATGGTCCCTATCCCCGAGGGCTCGGAGGCTTTCTCAGAAGAGCCTTCAGAATCCGAGTATTGCACTTCGCAGGAATCTCTCGACCAACCTCCCGATGCCCCCGGGATGCTCGTGGGAACTGGCGGCTGGCCCACCCGAGAAAACATTATGGAGAAAGCTCCGAGTTCGAGTTCTGTAAAGGGCGCTTGCGAGTTGAGCGGTAAATTGGATATAGTAGGAGCTCCTATCTAATATCTTTCTACACCGGTTGTGGTGCCGATACCAAGGGTCTGGAGTTACCGACGCGGCGATTGATGGTAATTTGTACATATCTCCGGGATATACGGGCCGTAGATTAGTGAGTCATGATTATGAATATTTAATGATTTTGTTCCCAAAATGGCTTCCCTCGCCATTAAATTTACAAAGCTGCTTTTGAACGACTCAAAATCTTCCGATCGTCTGTACCGATAATAGTCTCATCTCGTCGCAGGTTGTTGTTTTGCGATATCCGAATGCTTGGCAGGGTCAAACACGTATATGGGAAACTCGAGGAATACAGTCCTCTTGGCGAAAGTAGGAAGCTTCTCATAGATCTGAGGAGGAAATGGAATAAGAATGCTAGTGCGATTCAGATACCGCTGGTAAGCATCCCAACTCAGACCATTCTCATAACGCTTCTTGGCTCCAGGGCGCTCGGAAAGCGGAAGGCCTGATACAAACATAAGAAGGATGGTGAGGAAGAACGGCCCCAAAATCGTGGCGTAGAGGGCTTTAAAGGCTTGTCCGCCGACCGAGCCGTCTGCCGCGGCAGAAACTGCTATCATGTAAATAGCTATCGTTGTCAGCACACATTACCGGTACCACAAGCCAGAAAACTCACAGAACTGCATAATAATCTCGCCAAAATAATTCGGATGCCGACACCAGCCAAAGAACCCCGTATCGCAAAACGCGCTCTTATCATTCTTCGCCCTAAACACCATCCTCTGCACATCGCTCACACTCTCCATAACAAATCCAATCGCAAACAAAACCACGCCCGCGATATCCCGACCTGTCCCAAAAGACGCTTGGGGAGAGTACTCCCGGACAGCGGGCGAATTCAACACCGTGACGGGCAACGACACAATCCACACCCACAGCATCTGGAACACCCAGAAGCCGAGGAAAGGGAAGAATTTATCGCGCTTGTCGTCGAAGCGATCGTCCTTGCCCGTCTTGAGCACGCGATATAGCAGGAAGAGCGAGAGACGCAGGCCCCAGGCCATGATGAACACCGATGCGACTATCTGCCGTGCATCGGGGTTGCGGCTGAATGCTAAGGTGATGATGGCTAGGACTACGAAGTTGGTGCCTCCGGCGAAGTCTACGGTTGGGTTAGTGGTGGCAAGAGGTATGTATATTGGGAAGTTGGGAGGTGAACCTGTTAATTTGTCGAATTTGAGGCTGAATGCGATTGAGAAGAAGAATAGCTGGTATGCGATTGTAATAAGTAGTGTGATGGCGAGGTAGTACCTGTCGAGGACGTGGATGCCGTCTACCATGATTTCGGATTCGACGTATATGAGAAACTGTCTTATTATTTCGAATTATGTAAATTATTTTATTTTAAGTGGAAAAAGCTTCAATTTCTATGATTTAGACGTGTCTAGGAAATAAGGATAACGAGAATGAGGATCAAACGCAATAGAGAATTATGAAACAGTTGAGCCCTGTAGTTGGGAATGAAACGGTGGGGTGATATATCTATTCCAAGTTCCCCTTTCCTTTTTACGATAATCATTATCGATTCCAATTTATGTAGTTTTAAATCAATAAGGGATACATGGCTATGATATGATGAATCATGAAGATTCTCAATGAGACAGATCACGAGATTCGATGGCGGTGATAACAGAACACCCCGACAATCGCTAAAGTTCAGCACTAAATCCCTAGCGCCTGCTAGAGTTTAGTCTCCGTACCACTGTAATCCAGCCCCGCGACGTCATCATTTGGCGCTCTCTGTTCGCATCTAATCAAGGCCTCATCCAGCAAAGACTCATTCTACTCAACTCAACCAAATTTAACACCAAAAAGTCAATTCTCAAGCCCATTAGCAGAACGATAAACGTACAATCATGCACCACACTCTCGCCAAATCACCATATCACCAATCATCCCGCCCATCGCCCATGAAGAATGAACATAAGAATCGCATTTACCAGAGCAGCCAAAGCGCAGCCTGGTAGCAATGCGACCGGACCCTAGTTAATACAGAAAATTACTTGATACAGAACCCCCCCAACTCCTATACGTGTCTGTCTGCCGACCGATCGTGATGTAGCGAGAATGGGACAGTAATAAAAAAAAAGAACCACCCAGAACTCCTGTCTCGACTGGAGACTTCCAACGGGAACAAAGATGCGCGCAATCTGCAAAAACAAGCTCATTCCACAACCCGACTCCTCATTCGTGCATGTCTTAAATCCACCGCATTTATACAGTCATCATGGAGAATTCATCGCCAACTGCTTCCTCTGTCCCTCCTCATGCTACCACCAGCCATCGCCGAACTACCAATAGTAATTCGACGGCCACGGCTGCTAGTAGCTTCCATTCTCTCCCTTCTCTCGCTCGGGCTTGCGAGTCCGCTCATGCCGCGCACGCTACTGCTAAGGTTCATGCGTCTAGCCTGGCCGGGCGTAAAAGCCTTGGACTGACCTACGCCCATATCTTGCGGCGAGCAGCTGATGGGAGGGCTCCTACGACGCTCCGCACTACCACGTCGTAATCGCGAGATGCCGTTTGTGCTTGATGCGAGGGGACCCGAGTAACTAACGCTGGTCTTGTGTGCGCCGGTAAGGGATCCGATTGACGACACTCTTCTAGAGGCCGAAGCGGCGCCCGTTACGCTTCCCGCTAACGAGGATAGACGCTTTGGTCTCTTGCTCGCGTGGATCGCCGAACGTAGCTTAGACGTGTCGATGATCGCGGAATTTTCTGAATCGGATGAAGGGGGGTGGTTCTCGTCGTAAGACGAAAATGATGATACACGAGGTGCGGGTATTTGTGAGGGGCTTAGAGAAAGGCGTGTCTTCGGAGAGTAGATATTAGCTGCTCTCGAGACATCGAGATTTCGCAAAGGGCTAGGCTTATCCTCGCCCTCAGAAGAAGATGATGTGGGGTTTATGGAGATGGTAGGTGGTGTGGGTGAGCCTCCAGCATCCGATGGTCGAGCTTTTGACAAGAATCCTGCCTGAAACCTGTTAGGCTTCGAGACGGGGATGCTTGATATCTCTGGAATAGTAAGAGAAGGACTTGATTCCTCATTAGCACTATCTGTGTTATCCTTGTGAAGGATGAGCGGGATAGCAGAAACTTGCGGTATCGCCTTCTGTGGTGAGCTGCGTTCCGGCGAATACCCGAACTTTTGAGGAGTCTTTTCGAAGTCTGCTAAAGTGCCAGATTCGCCATCGTCGTCGCGCCATCGCACTCCACGTTTGGAAGGCGACTTCTTCTTGGAAGGGGTAAACGAGACGCCTTTTCGTGCGTTGAGTGCCTTACGGCGTCGAGGTGACCCCTTAAATGGCGACCCAGGCATCGGCTGTGGCTGAGATGCTACAACAGCCGCCAAGGCCGGGTTTGGTATCGGTTTAACTGCCTCTTTGCTGAGGTTTGCCGTCTTCTTACGTTTCGGGGTCCCGCGTTTTGTAGGAGGGAATGCTTCTACTGGCATTTTACCTCCGTCAGGTTTGACTACTTGAGCAGTAGCCGTAAACCCGGTGTCGAGCAAACGGTGGATAATATTCTTGGCGTGGGCAACCGCCTCTTCTTCGCTCATATTTATGGTATCCGCGAGGGATGAGAGGATTTCGAATTGCGCCGTCAAGAGGACTTGCATAATGCCCGCATCACCTGCGCGATCTTGCTCGAGAACTTCGCGATCAGCTTCTCGAGCAAAATTGGCTTTCCATAATTCTGCCTCTCTTGTTAGACTTTCGACCTCGCCGTTGTCCACTGCATGTCCATCACCCGAAGGTAGTTGGCTGATACTATGTTGGAGAGCTCCGTCAATAGCGCGCTCCCAATTCATCTTGTTCAGCTTTTGGTGGATATGCTGTCGGCTGTCCTCGAGTTCTAGTTGAATGCCTACTGCTGTTTTGCGCATGGTTGTAAGGTTGGATGGCATGTCATCCTCGTCTTCTTTCATATCACAAACCGTATCAAACGCCGCAATCCATGATGATAATAGTCCAATACGGCGCTCGATACCGCGTTGCTTCTTCATAAGGTTAACCTTTTCTTGTCGCTCGGCCTGTGAATTCTCATATGCTGTTTGGATCCTCTGAACACCTTCTTTTACAGACCAACTCTTCTTCTCCAATTGCTTCTGAAACTTGGCGAAAAATATTCTCTCGGCGTCCTTCTGCTGTGCCTTGAGTTCGTTAATCAAGGCCATCTGTTCGTCGATCTTGACCAAGAAGTCCTTGACGTGTCGATTGACATTGAAAACGTTCCGCGTCACCTTGGTCTGGATGTTCTTTGCTCGGTTGGCATATCGTAGAGTGTTTTGCGTCTCGTCAAAGTGGGCGCTAGACGGGCTAACACAAACTATCATGACCGTCTTGCAGTTACCTCCCAATGAGAACTTCAATAGGCGTGTCAGCTTGCTGTTTCGGTAAGGTACGTGGTTTTTCTTTCGAGGATCGCAGAGCGCATTAATACAGCTGCCTAACGCGAGCAAGGACTTGTTGATATTTGCACCCTCCATGAGCCTCTCTCCTCGATTCTTGGTGGCGCTGGCTCGCTCGCTACCTGCAAGATCAATGATGCTCAGGGTTGCCATAGTGTGGGGTTCATTGACGGCTGCGTTGCGATCTTTCTGGGCGATGTTAATCTGAAGGACGGCGTGAGATCGAGATGAAGTTGCATTCGCCTCCGTAGGCGATACCGTCCGGTACTCGTTTCCCTGGACGATCATGTCCATAACTTCTTGTACGTCTTTTGGATGATGACTTGTGAGTCCGGACACGGTGACGCCTGCGTTGGAATCCTCGCGGAGCATCAATCCTTGCTTGCTGCCGCCGGGGACTAGCAGATCTCGAATAGTTTCGTTGTAGATCTCTAAATATGATAAGGATATCTCAGTATGTTTCTCGTCGCTACGGTCGGAAATCTTCTCGAAGAGCTCTTGCATCGTCAAGAATATGATTCCAGGCATCTGAGAAGTTCCGGTGATTGTATGCGTCTTGCCGCATCCTGTGGCTCCGTACGCAAATACAGTCGCATTGTAGCCGTCGAGGACGCTATCTAATAAGGTCTTTGTCGTAGCCTCGTATACTTCTGTCTGGGAGGTGTTCTCGTCGAATATTCGGTCGAAGGCGAAGACTTGGTCTTTGACTTTCTTGCCATTCGGCACTACCGATCTGGAAAACTTCTGCACGGGGTTATCTTCCGGTGGATCGAATACTCTGTGATAAAGATGTCAGTTGTCAGCTATTAACCGTATGAATTTTAATGATCAAAGATGTATATATGTACATGTGTATTTATAGGGGCGTGTAAACATACAGGCATCGGTCATCGACTACTTTAATAACGGAGCGTATGCCACTTTGCTTAAGCTTCGGTTGAGGAGCTGCTGCTAAGGAACCATCTCCTAGGAATAGAGTGCCGTCATCGTTGCGTTGCCTGTGGTTATCATGTTAGAACCGTGGTCATTCATATCAATTCGTATATTGGGCCAGGCTGACGTACAATTGTGCTGCTTCTCTGATTGTGAATGGCCGCACTCGCACTTTTAACATCTATATTAGTACCGTCTCCCCTATCTGATGTAGTTCGGCTATCTTACCTGCGACGGTGATGGACGAAGCACCCGGATCCTTGAATGAAGCCATGCTGGGCGCCTATGTAATGGTTGCTGCTGTTGTTGTTATATCCCCTTAATTGAGCTCCCCCTACAAAATCGTCATGAAGTTAAAGTAAAGCTGTCGTCATAAGCAAGAGCGAGAAATAGTGAGTGCTCGTGTAGGTAAGTAAAGGAATCAACAATCGCCGTGTTTTCTAACGCCAAATTATAAATTAGACCAACTGTTTTTGTTAGTATTAGGGTAAGGCGTCGTCAAGACCCGTATGATTCGTGATTCATGTGGAAGATGTAGGAGGTACGGTGTAGTCATCAAAAATTTCAATGTTGTCAATGGGACAATTGCTGCTAAGTATTATTGTATTAAAACATTAAAACCCGCTAAAAAACAGTGTTGATTGTACCCTACTAAAAGTCACCACAGCAACCGGCAGCTGCCTTGTTTTTAGCCTTCAGCCCCGATGTAAAAGTAGTGGAGAACCAAAACACACCCCCTAGCTGAGAAGCTTTGGATTGGCTGTTAGCAGCTTCGCTAAATTAGTGCACCCCAGAACATTTGTTTCAATTAGTTTTTACCCAATCAGAGACGATTTCTTCATAGGGGAGGTACCTTAGTATATCAACACCAAATAATTGTTGTTCATATGATGCTGTATTATAATAGTATTCCTCAATACAATCTTGACAATAATAATCGAATACTCAACACATTGTAATCCAGTGCAGAAAGACCAGAATTAAACCATTGTATAATAGTTAGGTAGTTGATTTGTATTATATGATGCTATCATGATTAAAATAGCAATAGGGCTTTTACCCTACATATCTATATGCGTCCGCGAAACTAGTCTGGTTATACACACCAATCTCGTCCCTCCCCAGAAAGAAGTTCTCCGGCGGACCCAAATAACTTGGTCTAACACCACCTAAATCCACAATGACCTTCTGCACGATGACGCTCGGTGCTAGCCCCCAGATCCTAAGCGTATAGGCTCCTTCCTGAGCAATATTCCACGTCGTCGTCGTGTTGTGGATCGGTGCAAGCCCCCAAATAACATCGGCTACTGCACGACCCCAGCCAGGTGGCATGTCCACCCCGACGCTGTCACCGACGAATTGGACAACCTGCGGTTCGGCCTGCTCCGCACCTGCAGGAAACAGAGACACAGCAAATTCGAGAGGCGTTTCGTCTGATAGATAATTCTGTGTCGGCGAAAGATGCAGCGTTACGTTAGCCTTCGATATATTGGTAAACAGGTACAAATCGTATTCAAGAGCTGGAGCGGTCTCGGGCGTCTGAGGCGACGTGCTTTGCGGCCATAGAGTTACTCCACCAAGCGTGCGCCCGTAGTTTTTCAGAGTCTTGTAAGTGATACCCGAGTCTGCAGGTACGTTTGACGGTGTATGAATACGTTGGTAGTGTGGTCCTTCGATTGCAACGTGCTTGTCGGACTCGACAAAGCCCAATGAAAAGTTGGATGGAACTGTCCGCAAGTTGATAGGAAGTTGTACGATCGGTCGACCGTACCAATTCGAAAACCCTTGACGACCGCAACCAGTCGAGAAATTAATATTGGCTACTGTGTTGTTGACGATCTGTGGTGCATTTGCCCAGTCTACTGAGACGAAGACTCGGCTGTCTGTACCATTATCGGGTCCTACAGTTCCGTTGTATTGTGACAGTTTTACCCAAGGCAAGTCAGTTTCTGCTTTCCAATCACAGTTAACTTTACCCCTGGAAAATACGTCAAACCAGCGTATTACGGGGCCATAAGGATCCAACGACGGGAGCACGAGGGTATTCCCGGAATTCGCATGGTATTTGTCGTCTCCCGGAATACTGGCATTCGATCCTTCGACGGCGATTCCTACGCTGCCTGCTATTGAAGATATCGCAGTCTGGACGTAAGCCATAGCTGGAAGAACATTTCGCATTGGCTGCTGCCAGTAACCATCGTAGCCAAAGTGGGTTTCTATAAAATTAGCAACCTTCAAAGACATGTTTAAAGAATCAAGAAAGTACTAGGGAGTTTGACATACGGTCTAGCATGTGCTTCCATTTCCCATCTAGCAAACTATCCCACCTAATTGTGAGCTCAGCATCGGCGTCGAAACTAGCTAATACTGAAGAGATCATCTCATTTGCTGCGTTTCGGTGTTGATTTGCGTAAACCATATTCCTTGCGGCGCCAATATGAACTTGGTGAATGATCTGGCCACCAAGGATTGGGTGAAGAATCATCTCAAAAAATGCTGGTTGGTGAGCCTCGTCTAGTTGATCATAGATTGCTTGCGCGTCTTGAGCCAGACCCTGCCATTGACCTAATACCGCATCTCCTTCGTTGTAGTTGATAGTCGAATAAACATAAGGTTCAACTAATTCGAATTTCCTTCTTGCGGCAAACATGCCAAAACGCGTCATGATTTCCGTAATTGACGAGGCGTATTCTGGGCCAAATTCGCGGGTTGCCCAGGCAAGAGTCCAGTTACTAACGTCGTCTACTCCCCATTTATTAATGTCGTACGCCATGTCGAGGAAGTGAGTGAGCGGAATCTCTAAAGGTTTCAGATCTCCGACGTTGACAATCCATATACGGTCAGCACCGTGAGCGTATGCAAGTTGCATCTGTTCTGCCGTCTTCTCTAATTGTACCGTATTGATCCACTTGTAATTTCTGGTGTCACCAACATAATCGAAGTGGTAATAGACACCGGCACCTCCAGATCGCGTCGTTTCATTCCCGATGGGTACTCTCCGAACATTCCCCCAGTTGTCATCCGCCCATAAAAGGGTGATATCTTCAGGGATTGTCAAGCCTTGTTGTATATATGACATAACCTCCTTGTAAAGGCACCATAGCTGAGGGGCCTCTTCAATTTTGACATCCAGCACATCTTCGATGATGGCTCGTTGGTTATGAACGAGAGCTTCCAGCATGCTGACAATAAACTCCACACCTAAACCCTCAATAGCAGTATCTCCAGTCCCCCGCATACCCATAGTCCATAAACTATTCCGAGCATAGGGCTTGGCCCGTTGAGCACCGTAGACAAAGTACTCGTCGATCGTCTTGTTATTCAGATTGTACGCCCAAGGTCCAAGACCTTCATCAATATAAAATGTCCCAAACTCGTTCTGGGCACGCATCATTGGTTCCGTGTGCGAACTTCCTAGGACAATCTCCCATGCGTCAGCAAGTGGTTGGCTTGTCGGATCATCAACTTCAAACATGGTTGCCCAAAGAGCCGGCCATAGGTAATTCGCCCGCAATCGAAGTAAAAGTTCGAACACGTTCGAGTAAAAGTCGGCGTTATATCCAACTCCGTAAGGAGTGTCGGGGTAGTTCCATCCAACCCATCCTGATAACCCAGGTTGCTCGTCATTTATGAAAAAGCCACGATATTTGACCGAAGGGGGGCCTTGGACTTTACCATCAGGCAAGACGTAGATATCCTTAGATTGCTTAATCGGAACATCCGCCCACCAATACCACGGACTAACGCCAATCTGTTCGCTGATGTCGTATATTCCGAAGATTGTGCCGCGAGGATCACTACCTACTATGATCACTGCTTTGGAACAGCCGGCTATCGGGTCCTGGACAATGCTAGTTGTGAATGATTCCCATTTCCCCTCAATATCCGAGGTATTTAACTTCCCGGCGGCGACAAGGTCATCAATAACTTTAGAATGACCTAATGTGCCAACAATTATGACAGTATTCTCAGCTGATGGGTTAGTATACGCGGGGCCGTGAAACACCTGCGTATTATTGACCTCATACTATGTTTGATATACTAGTTAGCAAATGATAGTTCTAAGGCATTTTTACCTTATCAATGGTCCAATTTATGTTTGTATTGTATCCCGGTGGGTTTGATGCTGTATAAAAAATTGGATGGTTCAACTCACATGAGTATAATTCCTTGTGATCGGTTTATATTCGTATACTGCTGGTTCAGCTCCAGCTTCCCCGTTGCTCAGCGTGAAGTTAGTTCCGGTCACTCGACCAAAGTCCTTCGTAAGATCACCGGCCGCTCGAATAACTCCCCAGTAATCATTACTTGAGACGAGGATCTGTGGCTGGGCAATCGATCCACCAGCTATTTGGAAAGCTCCGTCGCTATTGGCAAAGCCAATTATCTGCTGTTGTCCAAGTGCGACTACGAAAGGAGCGAATCCAGTTACAGCTGCTAGGAACTGGCATCTAAAAAGCGAGAGTCGCATGATTGATGGCTTGATTTGACAATCTGCCCCAGAGAACTTTTCGTACTAGAACTGAGTGTTCTAGTCGAGCCTACTTCCAAGCACGGAAAGGCAAGGAGGAATACAATCACATCGTGAATTGAATATGGAAACAGGAGAAATATATAGATACCATTAAATCAGGTTCGGAACCACCCGGGAAAAGCTACCCTGACGGGCCCTGGTTGATAGCTGAAGTGGCCCGCCATCGTGAAGGTGGAACAATTGACCTTGTCTCGCCGAATTCACCGCATACCTTCACTAGACATCTCGTATGCATCTCCTAGACAGTAAGGAGACGTAATATCGGGAATACTACCCAAGATCTGGTTGATTGCCAAGTACCAAGGTGCCTGAATTGACTATAGCGTATAATCATACTCCGCATTGGGGATCTCGATGGTGAGTCGAATGGTTGAAGAATTACAAAGGATCGGTTCGCGGGTAATTTGAAGTGAGAATCAAGTTGGCAACATTGAGACTTTACTGCGTACAAGGAGATGATGCGCTAACATTTCCCCGCATAGTGCTGGTTCCACTGTAATTAGCGCCATTGGCAAGGTGCGGGGGTCCCTTACAGCGAAGTAACTCAAGTAAATCGTGCCTGCTCGTGCAATAAATTAGTAGGATATGAGCCTCAACGCCGTCGCAAATTTTCACATTTAACCGCAGCTTTATCCGGTCAATCCCGGTCAGGTCTAGTACTGTACATAAACTTCGTCACGATAGAATCGAATCAGTCATGCCAACTATTGCTTACGTAGCTACCTAAAGCATAGATAGCTTAGGTCTATTCTGTACAGTAAAGTTCCTAAGCCGTGGTTAGGTTTTGTTTTCCCAATCTTTCTCATTTTCCATTAGTTGCCGATGTCGGTATTCAACGAGTGTCCTCGAATAGAAGCACCGCTAGAATGAAAACCCCGATGGACTTGGGATATGTTGGAAAACTAACCCATCACCTCCAGGCCGGTTTTACTCGAGGGCCAGACGCCTTTAATCGAATTGGAAAGCTTCGAATCGTTCGAAACGACTCCTTGGTAGGAAGGAGATGGCCAGCTTGGACACGCCCTTTAAACTGCGAGCTATCCGTAAACCTAGGCCGATCCTCACCTTCCAACTAGCCATCAGCTCCAATTCATCCTGATGCGAGGAAAGTGATTGTCTACGAGAAGCCCGAATATTCGAACAGCCCGAACCTAGTGCCGATAGCCTTACTTGAAGTAATAAGTTGGTATGACCATGGTAGGAGAAACCAATTTCACAGCGAGGAATATAAAAAAAAGAACTATAGGCACTGATGGTGAATGCAATATTACATAGCGCGAACAAGAATCATGGCAGTGCCTTCAAACATACCTAGATGCCAGTCAGCCTTGGAATAGCAGGCTATGCTGGTATATGGAAAGCCGTTGTGTTGGTAAAATAACGCGACTCAAGTCGGAATCCATGATGATTAATGCCAGGGAGGCATTGCACTATACATGATTCGCTGGTTGAAAGGGAGACTAGAAAGGTAACATTTGAACAAAGGTAACAGCAAACTACATTAGTGCGGTCATCCTGGGAATTGATATTTTGGTCCCAACATAGCAAATACCAAAGCTCTGGTTGGCGCAGCTTGTTTTCAAGTGATTTGAGATTCTTTCCAACTCTACTTAATACCCCTTATCAATCCTGCGAGGCTACTACTCTTTGGGAGCTCACTCCTGAGTTCACTCTCGCTTCTTCCCTTTCCCTCCTCTATTATTCCATCGCCAGATCTTCATTATGGCGCCCGCGGTAACTATCGCCCTCGGTGGTATAGCAGCTACTTACCTGTTTCTTCGCTTTCTCCTGTACCTAACCCAGGATGCCAGGGAACCACCAGCTATCGAGACAGAAATTCCCTTTTTTGGCCCCCTGATTGGAATGTTTAGAGAGAAGTCACACTTCTATCTTCGATTGAGGTTTGTCGATTATGCTTGAGCAGCTAGTCCCATTGTGTAACTAAGATTTTGAACAGGGACACGTACAAGCTTCCAATATACACCCTTCGCATGCCCTTTTCACGGATGTACATCGTGAACGCCACCGGACTTATCCCCGAACTACAGAAACAATGGCGTACTATTAGCTTTGCCGCGATCGCAGCCGATGCAGGAAATCTAGTCGGGATGAGCAAGGAGGCTATCAAGACGATGCATCAGGACCTAACAAGTGAAAATGGCTTCAGTGCTAGCTGGCCCAAGTATATCACGCCTGTGATGGGACCTGGAGCAGACCTCGATGCAATAAATAGGAGGTCGATCGAGGTCTTTTCAACTGACATGGAAAACTTGCGAGCACAAGGAACCGTGCAAGTAGGTCTGTGGCAGTGGTCACGTCGAATCATGGTTGAATCCACGACAGAGGCAGTCTGGGGGCCACAGAACCCATATCGGGATCCGGCCATTGCCGAAGCCTGGAAGTAAGAGCGACTGTTTTGATATTCCTCTTAGTTCTACTAAATCGCTAACTATCCCTATAGGACATTTGAGGCAGGCTTCTTGACTCTCTCGGTCTTTCCTTTCGCCTCATTACTTTTTCCCAAACTTGTTCAGGCACGTGAGCTTGTGGCCGATGCCATGCTTAATTACATGCGCAAGGGCGGACATGAAAAGGCCTCTGGCCTGGTGCGCAAACGCCTTGAACATCATCAACAACTTTTTGGCCTTAGTCTTGAAGACGTGGCACGAGGGGAGCTTGGGAACACCTTTGCAGTGCTGGGAAATACGACCCCTTGTGCTCTATGGGTCCTCTACCACATCTTTTCAGACGAGCAAGTATTAACTGATATCCGCCGAGAGGTTTCTGCCCTAGTACATGAGGAGGAAGATGAAGAAAATGGAATCATTAACACAGTTGACTTGGCTGGCATTCGTGAATCCTGCCCTATACTTCTAAGCACCTTTCAAGAAACACTACGTCACCGTGCCGTGAACCCAGGCCCACGTGTGCTTCTTGAGGATGTCCTCTTAGATGGACGCATTCTTCTTAAGAAAGGCAGCATGCTCATGATTCCGGCACCGGTGCAGCATACGGATACCGCTGCGTGGGGTGAAGATGCTAGGGAGTTCGATCATTTACGTTTTGTGCGTAAACTAGCCCCCGGACACAAGAAACCGAACAGAGTAGCATTCCGCGCATTCGGTGGCGGTCACGTACTTTGTCCCGGTCGTCATTTTGCAAGCACTGAGATAATGGCACTTGCAACACTACTAGTACTTCAATTTGACGTCACGCCTGTTACTGGTAGGTGGGATGAACCCACGTGGGAAAATTCGCCGGTCCAAGCGGGCTTTCCCGTCCCGGATGAGGATATCAACGTCGAGCTTCGACCTAGAGACCCGGCAAGGAAGTGGCATGTTAAATTTACAGGGTCAGATAAGGCCATGGGTATTGTAGCTGAAGATAGCATTCCCGACAAGAGTAGTATTTAAGTGACAGGAGCTACCAAATTGTTACCGGAACTACATAATGACAGGTAGCAAATATCGATGAAAGCTGAAACATATATGCAGCTGGTCTACTTCCGCCGGCCTCCGACTTTTTGGGTAGATCTACCTAGCAGGCATACACACCCGGGAGGCGTGCGATTAATGAGTATCATTTCCTGCAGGCTAGGTAGGTATCGATCGACGGCATTCACTTTATATGGTCGTAGTGTTGTACAATCAGCTTGGACGCGACTGGTACTAGCAACGAGGTCCCCAGAGATAGGTTTCTCTATTGGCACTAAGCCCAACCTTACTAGATAGGTAAGTACCTAGGTAAGCTGTTATATAAACTTAGAATTCCTTTACTTAAGAACTGTCAGATTGAACCATTTAATTGATGAAGAGAGATGTATCTTTTCTAACTCTATTCTTACAAACAGAAACTCTTAGGAAAAGTTCTTCCTGCAACCAGACTTTGACTGAATAGCCATTTAGCACAGACCACCTAAACTGAACCTAATTCCATGTGACAAGAAAGTATTCGAAAGAAGAAGATACTTAGAGGGAAATGTGTATCTGACAAAAACTTAACATCTCATCAATATTCACCAAGGACTATTTATTAGATGATGTATAACTTAGGTAGCTACATGATAAATGTCGGAGCCCCTGATTTCGACGAGAATAGTCTGACTCTTCTTAGCTTCGTTATCTACCTAGGTAACTATAATTACTATCTTATACTATGACAGTTCTTGAAACCTCGCGTTTAGATATATCTTACCCATGCTCTTGATATGCGTTGAATAGACCCTTTAGGTTCTTGCTTTCATTTGTGTGTGTACCCTTTACGTGTCGGACATTAATATTGTTTTCTCTTTGCTTCGGTGTTCGGCTTGATTAGGTAGTTTCCGGTAGATCTGTATAGGTAGGTACCCACCTATTCTCAACTCAACTCAACTCAACTTGCCTGATAGCTCGTTAAGGGGCCTATTGAAGTTCATAGAGAGTACCTAAGCTTCAATACCCTCAGATTGGAAAGTACTAGGTAGATATTAGTTTAGTTAAGTCTAGAAGTTCGCGGATTTGTCAAATCAAGTTGAACCAAACCAAACCTCGGCCTAATCTTTTGAATGGACATCCCAAAACTGGATCCCTGACCTGTGAAACCCCCATCACAGCAAGCCACTAACTCGATTCGTCTCTGAACCTGGTATCGGAAATCTCCGTCCATTCAAGAGCGGAGTTAGCAAGAATCTGGCATATAAGCCGGCTCAATGACTCGCAAATCAAGCCACGATCGAAGCCTACAATTCGATTTCCAAGGAATACGATTCCTCCGTGGCGCAATTGGCTAGCGCGTCTGACTGTTACTTCACATCTGTGATAGCAATCAGGAGGTTGACAGTTCAAGCCTGTCCGGGGGAGGAAAGCACCATCCAGGTAGTTACGGAGCTCCGTAACTACCCCGAATTTTTGGAAAAATTTTCCCGTAGCTCGAATTGCGTCTTTATTTTATCACTTTGAGCGAATAATATACCTCTACATTACAGCAGATTCCAATCCCTAAGTAACTCGCGATAGCAGAATCTACTTATTAGTTGACATCGCCATTAAAGTTGTGACAATTATAAGAGTCCTGCGACAAGTACGCTGTTGTTGAGCAACTGCTCTGGTGGTTGGTCTCTAGGCTATGATACATAGCTGATCCAGGCGCTCGGAGACCTGTAACTTTTCAGATTTCCAGTTTTCAGCTACAATTAACTCTTCACTTGTCAACCCGACGAATTATCTGTAGCTAGATATTGGTGCTGTGAGTGGGAGTTTCTAAGTTAATCTCATGTGGCAAGCGTTTACGACTTCGATTATAGAGGCTTTATGCATACATTGCTAAGTCTATTATGTAGAAGCTAAGCGGCGGTAGGCAGCAAGAAGATTCGTGATAAAACTAGACATTCGATTTTCTATAAAGTTAATAACTTAATATTACCTACGCCTAATTAGAAGTTTCTCAAGTACCTACCTAATTTAGTTCGCAAGAAGCATGATATTACTTAAGAAGGAATGGGTAAAAAAGAAAAACGTCGTTGCAAATTTGTATTTATATGCTACTTTAGGCTTCTAACACTGTTCCTCATAGATTTCGACCAAAAAAATAGCAAAAAACGCGAAAAATATATGATCTACTCCCCCGGACAGGCTTGAACTGTCAACCTCCTGATCGCCTCTGCTTTGATACAGTAACAGTCAGACGCGCTAGCCAATTGCGCCACGGAGGAATGTGTTTGATCCATGAACGATGCCTCCCACCTACGTGGGCGGAGGAACCCCCTCTAGCCAATTGCTATTTTGGGACCCATTGTTGGGAAAAAACGCTTCTTACAGTAGCCTATAATGCCAGAAGCCAAGCCCTAAAGAGGTGCTTTCTTCCGTAGTAACCCCGTTCGGACGTCCGAGATCCCTTGGTCAGACAAATCCGAGTCGAGTGTCACTTTTCTAGATACCCGTGACCTACTAAGTGACTAAGTGACCTACTAAGGACACCTACGGCGTTAGCTTTCTTTAGTTTGAGTTTGGAGGCCCTCCATAAGCTCCAGTATGTTGGGAGAAGTTTCATTGAAACATGAGCAAGGTTTGAACGGTTATCTTCATAACCCAATTTAAGCTCAAGAAAATGCTCAATTGAATCTTTTTATAAGATAAGAACTCACTTTTAACAATCCAAGCAAAAGATATTAATGTTCATTTGAGAATGAAAAGCTTCTTTTATAAAAGGCATATTGATGGTTAGGAATTATAGGTATACTATATCTCAATGAAGGGGGGATTCACAGATTCATTATGTAATCCGCACCCAATGTTAAGGTTCAGCCTCCATGAGCCGCAAACTTTCTTAACGTCAATGCATATTACGCAGTCGCAACTTCCTCTTCGCGGTGCTTTTTATAGAAGTAGAATATGTAATATCCAAATCTCGCAGGTGAGTGGGAACCAGTTCTTCGTGCCAAGAACACACAACTTCGTCGCTGTTGCTCTCCGGCTCAATTGATTGATTAGTTAACCAGGAATCAATCAATTGCGTAATTAAGACGCCATTTTTTGGTATATACCTAGTAGGTACCTAACCACCCAGTACTCATACCTAGATATCCTCATAGACATTGGTCTTAAATCCTTGAAGTTGTGGTGCTGGCCATAGAGATACCGGGAACCGGTACATTGAATCTGTAAGAGATCCCATTTCATCTAGTTTCTAGACAGCTTACCTACTAGATAGTTAAAGATACTAGGCACCCCGTGAACCACTCTTTGGTGAACTAGTTTAGTTTCGGCCTTCCGTTGAACCCTATAGAGGATGTATTCAAAAGAAAATTAAATACATATCACTTAGGAAAGTGGTATCGTCGGGTCAACCCGAACCTATCCGGCCATATGTGGGGGGTTGTTCCGATCTAACCGTTCCTCCCATTCCGATTCCGGCCGGGTGGAGAAGGAACTACCTGCCATTATTATAACGATATCCTATCCGCATGAGAGGAATCCATTACTCTTATACCATTATGAATTATCGGCGATAGAATATTGCCATATAATTCAACTTCGCTTGTCGTATCGACCTAACCCCTGAAATGGACCCTTATCAGTTAACGGCAACCCAAGCTCTTACTAAACTCAAAGATGGTTCATTAACAGTCGAAGAATATGCTCGCTCGCTACTCGAGCGGATTGAAAAGAGGGACGACGACGTTCAGGCCTGGGCATATCTAAACCCTGAATATGTCATCCAACAAGCAAAGCAACTCGACTCCTTACCACCGGAAGAGCGAGGTCCTTTACATGGAGTGGCCGTTGCAGTCAAGGATATCATGTATACCAAAGGTGTTTCCCGTGGTCACTCACTATTCATTGTCATTGGGGTTATATATTGACTTTCGTAGACATGCCAACTCAGCACAATTCTCCAATATACGAAGGAGATGACCCAAAGCTCGATGCCGCGTCTATCATTACATTACGCCATGCCGGCGCATTGATTCTTGGTAAGACAGACGCTCGTGGGCCATAATACTTAGAAGGTATAATATCCGTATACTGAATTGGAATAGGCAAATCAACTACGACGGAATTCGCGTCAATTACAACTGGTCCGAAAACAAGGAACCCTCATGACACGACACGCACCCCTGGTGGCTCATCTTCTGGATCTGCAGCTGCTGTGGGAGACTTTCAGGCACCTATCGGGTTGGGAACGCAGACTGGAGGAAGCACAATTCGCCCAGGTTCATTCAACGGTATCTATGCTTTCAAACCCACATGGAACTCTATCAGTCGGGAGGGTCTGAAGGTGTACTCTCTTATCCTCGACACGATCGGGTTTTTCTCTCGAAGTGTTGATGACCTTCAATTGCTTGCCGATGTCTTCGAGCTCGAGGATGATGTGCCTCCGCACAATGACTTCTCTATTAAGGGGTCAAAATTCGCTGTTCTGAAGACGATGGTATGGCCACAAGCGGGTCCCGGTACCGTTGCTGCATTAGATGCTGGGGCAAAACTGTTGAGAGACCATGGGGCAGACGTTGAAGAGATTGAATTGCCTCCTGAGTTTGAAAAGTTGCCGGAATGGCATGGCATAGTGCTACGCAGCGACGGGCGACCAACCTTTTTACCCGAGTACCGCGTTTCCAAGGACAAGCTAGCGGGCGTGTTAGTTGGCCACGTTGAAAATGAGTACCAGATATCGCGGGCCGCTCAGCTCGAGGCATTTGACGGCATCGCTTCTCTAAGACCTAAGATTGATGAGATCGCCGGCAAGTACGCTGCCATTCTTACACCAAGCGTGGTAGATGAAGCCCCTGTAGGTAGGGAAACCACCGGAAGTCCAGCATTCAATGCCATTTGGACGGTATGTTATGATACCCGAATAGTTGGGGAGTGGTTGCTTATTGATAACTCTAGGCCCTTCATACACCTGTCACGAACATTCCGGGCTTCAAGGGGGAGAACGGGTTGCCAGTGGGCTTATCGTTAATTGCACCGAGATATCATGATAGACACCTTCTTGAAGTCTCTAAAGTTGTAGGGGAGATATTTGAAGCTGAAGGCGGATGGACACGGCAAGTATACCAATGATCATGGGGTTATTATCGACGAATTTTACCCTCAACGTTCCCGATGTTCCCAATGTTCCCAATGAATTAATCGCGTCGTACAATAAAGGAGAACAGTATTCTAAAATTTAACATATACCTACACGGGAAGAGCGAAAAACAAAGGGAAAAGACTCTAAGAAAAACCGAGTAGGGGCTGTAGGCTGGTAAATTTTTCGAAAAAGCAAGTATACCCCAAATTCCAATTACGCACTTCGGCTACCCGCCTTAGACTAGTGACGCTATTTCAAGCATCGACGCCACATTTCTTCTAGCTTCTAGGCAACCTGGTTTCGGCAGAAAAAGAACTCGCGAGAGTTTTAAACTAAGTACGATTCTATCCAAGGCAACTTGTCAGCTGTGTATAGTAGCCGATTTTGCTTCCTTCGTTCGGATAGAAGTGGTATGACAATCAACCCATTGTACTGGAACAGAAAGTATTCGGCAAAACCATCGGGTGCCTAAGTGTTCGGTACCTGCCCAGCCTACGGAATGAAACTCCGCATATCAATGTCTCACTTTACTTTCCACAGAGGTGAATGACATCACCGTAAATCAATCCGGCCACCAACCCTTTCAACCGGGCTGCCGCGAAGTTATGAAACTGTGTACCTACCCTAGACACGGGCAGCATCTCCAACCATGCAGGGACTTGCGTCTAGGCTGCGGGGAAGCGTGTCGGCTCGATCGTATTAACCCGACCTACTGCTTCGGCAAGTGTATGGACTCGCACTAAAGTCGGGGTTCAGATAGCACACCATGTAACAAGGGTTAAGCAGCTAGGTAAATGTCGACGATACCAAGAATGAGCTACCCGAAAATGAACCACCACGTTTTATCTCATCCCACCCCGCGTCTTTTCCTTGCGCGATAATTCCTTTTCTTGATACCTCGAGTAGAAGCAAGTTATTTGTCAGGAATCATGTCGCATCCATTTGAAAAGGTATAACCACTCCTCCTTTTCGAAGTTCATGCAAGAGTTAGTTAACGCGAATGGTATCAGGTAATTATCGTGGGAGCTGGTCCTTCGGGTCTACTCCTCGCCCTCCTCCTATCCAAGCACGGGATCCCGGTGGAGATACTCGAAGCGTCACATGAACTAGACAAGCAGCCGCGCGCGGCGATCTACGGATCCCCCGCGATTCCGGATCTGCGGCGAGCGGGCGTCATCGACGAGATTCGGCGGCGGGGTATGAGTCCGACGTCGATGTGCTGGCGACGATTCAAGGACCACAGCCTGATTACCGGCATGGATGCGCAAGTCCTAGAAGATCTAAACGGCGAGGACATGCGCATGGCTTGTTTGGTTTTGGATGAATTGGATGCGCTGATGCTCGAGGAGTTTCTTACTAAGTACAACGGCAAGATTAGCTGGAAACACAAGGTTGTCGGCACTGGTCAAGATGAGAAACAAGCGTGGGTAGACGTTGAGACACCGGAGGGCAATAAGAAAATCTATGGCGACTACGTTATTGGATGCGATGGTGCGGGAAGCGCTGTTAGGAAATCTCTCTTTGGCGACGAGTACCCTGGGTTTACTTGGGAGAGGCAGATCGTGGCGACGAATGTATGTGCCCGAACTCCCTATGTTTCAAAATCGTATTGGATACGTTCAATGGCAGCTAACCTGAAATTTAGATCTACTATGATTTCACCAAGTTCGGGTTTAAAGACTCTAACTTCATCTTACATCCCGATCATTTCTATGTGAGTCTTTTCCGAATGACTTATAAATAAGACTAAACTTACATATAAACGCGCAGATGGCGGCCAGACTCACGAAAGATGGGCTGTACCGAGTGACATATGGCGAATCACCTGGCTTAACCTGGGAACAGATGCAAGAGCGACAACCCTGGAAATTCGAGCTGATGCTGCCCGGCCACCCCAAGCCGGGCGAGTACAAGATGATTAGCATGTCACCCTACAGAATGCACCAACGATGCGCGCCTAAGTTTCGCGTAGGTCGAATCCTACTAGCGGCCGACGCGGCGCATCTCTGCAACCCGTGGGGCGGCATGGGAATCACCGGTGGATTCGTCGACATTGGCGGTCTATACGATTGCCTCTCAGGGATTTGGGATGGGAAAGCGGATGAGTCGATCTTGGACATATACAGCGAGAAGCGAATCGAGAAGTGGAAGACAGTCATCGACCCCGTCTCCCAGAGCAACTTCCGCCGCGTCTCCGATAGCGATCCGGACACACTGTTGGAGCGCGATCCCGTCATGCAGGCATGCAAAGATGCGGAAAACGACTTGGAGAAGCAGAAGGGGATGTACCTGAATTTCTTTGATATGAAGTACGATTTTACTCAGCATTATAAGACGGCATGATAGAGTACTAGGTAGAGATAGGATTAGTATACGGTCAAAATGTATCTTTATTCCATCAGCATGCGTTAAGTCTCATATGTTTGCGCATAGAAGATTAAATAGAAGCCAATAAAATTTCAAATCATTGCCATTGCTGGGTTTATTCGATTCACGATGTTCGACCCTCAACTCCCGCCCGACAAACCAATTTTGAGCATTAGATATTTTAAATGACAAATAACAACCATCAGACCTATAAACCAAAATAAGAGAAAGTAGGGTATCATTTTTTGTCCCGGAGTAATTATACAAGACCCAACAACAATGCACACAGAGTTAGGTGGGTAGGTGACCCCAAATCCCCTATAATTGGGGGCATAAAGGGGCGTTTAGAATCATTGCGGGGAAGGGATAGGCACCTAGAAATAGCAATTCACAGGCTTGCTTTCCCTCTAGACTCAAAAGGTAGAGTACCGACAAGAAGTCCTGCCGCGATGAACAGTGCACCACTTGTATAAACCGGCGCCGCCGTCTGAAGGTTCGCGAACATTGCTACAATAGGGGCCATAATACCGAATATGCGGTTCGACGTCGCCGTAAGCGCATTCCCAGTGCCACGATCCTTTGTAGGGAATAGCTCGGGCGTAAAAGCGTACAAGACGGCGTACATGATATTACTAGTGAAATTGTACGCGCAATTCCACCCCAACAAGCTGGAGGAACTTGTCGCAGTTGTCGAGCAGTAGAGAAAGATGCCTGTTAGGATCGTGCTTAAACTCAACGCCCCTCTCCTCCCAAAATGAGGCAGTTCGACGAGAAGACCACCAAGAAGGGCGCCGGGTACACCGAGTACCGCGATGATCAGCGAATTGCGATACGTAATATAAGTAGATCCATCTCCAAAGTCGACGCCGCGAGTACTTTGGATATATGGTAGGAAAGCGTTATATAAGGGATATCTACGGGAAAGATTAATTATCGTGAAATAGTAAAAGAGAAAAAGGGGTTAGCCTTCACTTACCCGAGTCCGATGAAAGCCCAGACCAACATTAGGGCGCCCGTGCTGTACGCCAATTTTCCCGTCGCAAATAAAGATCGGATGTGGGAGAGATCAATGGCTTCTAACTTGCGTTTCACAGCGTCGCCTGCAGTAACCCGATTCTCATATCCTTCCGGCTCGCACGCTTTTAAATCTTCGATGGCCAATTCCGAAGTCTTTTTATTCCGTCGAGCAACTTCATGGACTATGCGCACTGCTTCTTCATCCAATCCTTTGCCCATGAGATACTTGGGCGACTCGTAGATGGTGAAGCAAAAGAAACGAAGAACGAACATGATGAGCGTCAGTCCTCCCATCGCAATCATGAAATAGCGCCATCCCATGTTCTTAGCCCTAGTGCAGTCCGTGTCGGTTTGCTGACAGGTTCGATACCCTAACAATGGCCATCCAATCAAATTGGCTATGACTTGTGCGACAGCCCAGTCGATAGAAAGAATCGTGAGGAGGTATTGGTGAGATCCAGGAAGAAACTCGAGGAAAATAGCAGAGTCAACCGGGAGATTACCGCCTACGCCAAATGACCAGAACGCCGCAAATATCCCGATAGCAGCAAAATTAGGTGCAGAGGCAGCTATCATACCCCATACGGCGGTTATACCAAGAGTCAGATTGAAAGCCCATCTCCGACCGAAGATGTCGCAGCCGAATCCCCAGAACATGGCACCGGCAAGTAAGCCGATGTTCTGGGCAAGACTCAGTAGCGGACCCCGAGTCGGATGAAATTCGTTTAAGATGGGCGTGAAAATGAGAGACGTGATGATCGGCCAAAGATTATCAGATGCCCAACCAAACCCTACGACTATGAATAGCTGCCATTGGTACCATCCCATACCAATGTCTTGAATCTGCCATCCTCATTGTTAGGCTAATGATCAAAGAGGAATAATTTCCAGAAACTTGGGAAATTTACCGCTCTATTCAGTACCCTCGCCTTTGCCTCGTATACCGGATCAATTGTGCCTTTAGGTATCGTGCTAACATCTTCGATCCCGATGGCGTCTTCGTCACCTAGGTGGTGCTCATTCTCATTACTTGCTTTTCCGTTTTCGGTCGTATCCTCTGCCATGATTCGCTCGCTAAGCTATCAGATCGGGCGATCGGGTTGAGACAGGGAGATGAAAATGGAATCCAAGGGTAACAACGATAACAATTAAAAATAATACACCATTGTGTTGTTATTGGGATGGATAATAGAAGCTAGGTAAGCTGCCTATACTGATAATTATCTAGTGACAATCGGTGGTCCGCAAGTAGAAAGCTTGTTCGCTTTAAGAAGAGAAGTCCGGGGAAAGCTTCAGCTAGCTCCAGCCACGATGAAACAAAGTAAGCTGCTAATGGCGTGCTAGAAAATCTTGGAGAATCCTTGTCTCGCTATAGCTGGCAATCATCCTTTGTTACTGGGATCAAGCCTCTACTAGACTGCTACAGGGAACTGAGACAGCGGAAATCTGCAATGACAGCGCCTGCGGCTGCAGTAGATCGACGCAAACTCGGGCATCCCGCAGTGCCAAGATCGACAGACGGGATCCAATCTGGAGATTACCGGAGAATCGAAGACTAATGAAAACCTTCACCGGTCTTAAAGTGTAACGGTGGTGTAATGACGGTAAGTATCAAATCCAAAAATAGTCTTCGTGTCCATGGCTGTCCATGTAAGTACCTGGTAGATAAATGTCTACCTACATAAGATCATACTAATACATCTGAGCACAATTTGCTCCTTCGAATTGGAATTAATGTTCACATCTTAGTTCCTTATGATGTCTTTGGATATCTTCAGCAATCGGCGCCGGTGAAATATCCTTTCCATCCCCAAAGCTCATCCTCGGTGAATCTTCCTCCCCCCTTACCCCTCACATCGCCCGACCCAGCCACTCAGTCCCATCCATCTGGAGCACCCAATCCTCCATATCCATTCTACCCGAAGGCAATAATTCCGTCGGGTCCATATCGAACCTCGAATCGTTAAAGACCACCCTGGAGCCATATTCTCTAGTACCTAGGCGTTTAGCAAGCGCGGTCACTAGAATGACTATGGCGTGATATGAGAACGTTCTCGCCGTTGGACATTGATTCAGACCGGCGCCGAATGGCATATACGCATCTTTCATGTCTGCGGTCCAGTCCTGGAACCGAGAAGGACGGAACTGCTCGGCATCCAACCCCCAAATTTGTTTCTCTCTATGGCACCACTCGATATCCGCCTTCACATTAAACGGACCATTTCTACCATCTGGGATATTGCGATGGATTCGCTTTGTCGGGGGATACAATCTTAGTCCCTCCTGCTAAGGGTCAGCATGCAAAATTTTTGGAGGTACGTATGTGAAAGAGGTAGGTATATATTGACTTGCCTTGGCAAAATTTATTGACATATCGCTTAGGATTCTGTTACCTTCCGTTGCGCAATATTCGTGGACATCCTGAGAGACCTTTTGGAACTGCTGAGTTATTTCTTGGCCCACATCTCTAAACCCGACAGAGACATATGTGAGCAAAACCACCCGCCACATTGTCTCGTAGGCGGGGATGATGGTGTTCAAGGGTTGATTCTCTGAACTGCATGGGTAACGGTTCGGAAGCAAACGTCTCAGGGCATTCTGAAGGCGATCAAGCTCCTGGCGCAATTCTGGCCCTGCTGCTTCGAGGTTCTTCGAGTGTTCCCAAAGGTTATTGATGAGACGCGTTGCCTCATCGGCATCAGCGAAGTTGGTATCATCAAGCCTGACGTCGAAGAACTGGTATATAATGGCCGAAAAAACGGTAAATCGGACGGTGGCTGCTAATGGCAACGACTGCTGAGATGCTGAAAGAATATCGAATGCCTGACGAACGGCTGCTTGCGACACGGCAAAGAAGGTAGACCATTTTTGTTGGTTCATGCTAAGTATAACTGCTTTAGCTGAGACTATGAATCTTTCATGGACGCCTCGATCAACAGTAGTGAAGGAATTATTTATTCCGAAGGCTTCAACTAGCCTTCGGTTAGGTATGGCTCTAGATGTGAGCTTGTCGACAAGGCTGTTTATTCCCGGAACGTCAAATTTAGCGATACTTCGATGTATTCTTACACGATTTAGGGCAGTTGCTTTTGAGTTATTGGAGAGACTTAAAGTAATGAATATGAGGCTACCAAAGAGACATATTACAAGGATAATAGGATTCGAAGTGATGTATCTGAGAATGAGAAAGAAGGCGGGCATTAGGCAAAGCTTGGCCGAGTTGGAGATGAAGTATGTAGAACACATTTTTATAAAGAATTTAGAAACCGATTTTCCTACCTAGGTATGAGTAGAATGACATTGTTACCGGCGAATAGTCTTATATATAGGCGCGCATCTCTTCGCTATGGAAAAACTAGAACGCACCTGCAGGCTCTCAGTTACAGTCAGCGTAGGTGCTCGTTCATCTTCCTGTCCGAGATCGTCCTCATAATCTCATTCTCGAACTAGAAAGAGCAAACAAGATCTCATCGAATGACCTAGCAGGATCTTACTTTTTTGCTTCTAAGATCTAATCAGTTTGATGCAGGTAAGTACCTAGATGATCGACCTGCACCGAGATTCTCATATAATCCCCGGTTTGTCGTTCCTGTAAGATCCCGTCGACCTTAAATGAGGTTGCAAACGGAGCTTGGCCAACCACGATTCTCAATTCTTGACAATACTAGAAAAGTGAGGCTTCGATAGACCTACCTTTAGCGAGCTATTTCAAGGTGAAACTACAAACGCGAGGATTGGCTCTAGGATCTTAATGTGCGTCGGCGGCAAAATCTTCCCGGTTATCCCGATATGCAAAACGGGAGCGCAACGGTCCGCGTCTGTGAAGTGTACTTTGTGACGATGACCGGACAAACATTCGTAGGACACGATACTCAAATAGACTTGTCATATTTTAAATTTACTCCCCACTAAGTACGGAATATTGGTTATGATCTGATAACAAGTCATGACGTGTCGAAAAAGCGGAAGGGCGCGTTAGCCTTGCGTTTAGGGGGGATACTTCACATCTATGATGTGGAGCTAAGCGAGAGGCGTATATTAAGATTGAAGATGCTGTAAGTATACTTAGGTACATAGTGCCATTGCAACCCGTGAATTAACGTTTTGCATTATACGTATAATTAAGGTTGCATAAAACTCGTACTTTATATTAAAATACATGTATTATTTATAACCTTTATAAAATACGTATTATTTTAAATTATTCACCGGAACCGGAATAACTTTATTCGAGTATTTTTTAATTATACGGGTTAATTATATAAATATTTTTAATTAATAATTATTATAAAAAAAAATTTTAAAATTTATATAATTTATATATCGTTAAAAAGTTATTAAAATATTATTTATTTATTTATTTAAATAAATAAATATATCGTTTTTTACGAAAATATTTATATTAAAAACGTTATAATAAAAGTAATTTTTAATTATTTAACGTGGTTTATATATTTTTAAAATATTTAAAATTTATATTTTAATATTATATAAACCGAATTTTTAATATATAAATTATTTATTAATCCCGAAAAAAATTTCTTTAATTTTAAAAAATATATTTTTATTTTAAAATATTTTATTATTCGCGAATAATACGATAAAATACGATTCGATATTTTTAAATATATAATTTTACGTATAATAAAAATATTATATAATATAATATTATATAATTTATATTATATTATTATATATATATTAAACGTGTATAATAAAATATATAATATAATATTAAAATTAAAAACTTTATTTAATCGTATAAAATTAATAAAACATAATAAATAATACGAAAAAAAAAAATATTTCATACGTAATTCGAAATTTAATATAAAAATTTTTTTTTTATATTTTTATTTTATTTTAAATTTTTTTTTTATTTAATAATTATTATTTATTTTTTTATATAAATAACTTTATAATTTAATAACTTTACGTTTATTCACGTGGTTTATTACGCGTTTAATATAATTTTTTATTATTAAATTTAATAATAACTTTTTTTTTTATTTTTTATATAATACGGTATAATAAGTTAAAAACTTCATTATTTTAATTTTTTTTCCCGTTTATTTTTTTAATTTAATTTTTTTCCCGTTTATTTTATTTAATATAATTATTTTTTTTATTTATTTAAATCTTTTATAAATTTTAAAAAAAAGAATTTTATTATAGTAATAAATTTTTTAATTATCCCGTAATATTAATAATTTAAACATATTTAAAAATTAAAAAACTATATTATTTTATAAATTTATTTTAAAGTTAATTATATACGAAAATTTAATAAAACTTTAAATTTTATTTAAAAAACACGTTAATTTATTTCGCATTTATTCGAATATAACGCGAAATAAATAATAAATATATATAAATTTAAAAATAATTTCGAATATATTTTTTATTTTATTATAAAATTAATTATTAATATTTTATATATATATAATTATTTCGTAAAAAAAATCTTATTAAATTTTTTATAAGTTATTTTTAAAAAAATAAAACTTAAATTAAAAATTACTTTTTTTTTAAATATACTTTTTTTATAATTAAATTTATATAACGTAAAAAAATTAGTTTTTACTTTTTAAATATTTTATTTAATAAAATTTAAAATAAGTTTAATAAATTTAAATATTTAATAATAATTAATATAATTACGTTTTATTATAAAAACTTATAATCTTTTAAAAATTTCCACGGATTTTTCCTTTTTTAAAAATCCATTATTTTAAAACTTAAAATTTTAAAACTTTAAATTATTAAATTTTATTTTTTTATTAATTTTTTTATCATTATATTTTAATAAATTAAAAATTATTTTTTTATTACGCGTTAAAAAAATAAAATTTAATAATATTTTTTTATCGTTATTATTAATTTATATATTTAATATTATATTAATATTAATTTTATAAATTTTATAAACGAAATTATCGTTATCGTTTATTTTTATATTAAATATTAAATTAATATTTAATTTTTAAATTAAAAAGAATATTTTTAAACGTTTAAAACTAAATTTTTCTAAAATTTTCATTATTTTTATATTTTTAAAACTTTATTTAATAATTTTACTTTCGTAATAAATTTCCACCTTAATTATAAAACTCATTTTTAAAATATTAAATAATATTAAAGCCGTTATTAATAATGTAAATAACGGAATAATTAATATAAATAATTAAGGAAATTAATAATAAAATTTTCCTTAATCTTTAAAAATAATATTAAATAAAGCTACATAATAATAAATTAATAAAATAATAATTATTATAATAATAATAATAAATATATAAATAAATAATAAAATAATAAAAAAAATTATTAACGAAATAATTAAAAACTTAAATTTCTTTAAAATTTTAAATAAATGCGTAATATTAAAAAATTAAATTTCGAATATAAAAAGTTAATTAATTAAAAATATTAAATATTTTTATTTAAATATAAAATTAATTATTATAAAATTTTTTAATATTATAATCGTGGGAAAAAATACTTTTTAAAAAAACATGAATTTATTTATCAAAATAATAAATATTATAAAAATTAATTTAAAATAAATCGAAATAATTTATAAAAAATTCCCGTAAATACTTTAAAAATTCACTTAATAATAATAAATAAATATTTTAATAATTAATAAAAAAATTAATTATTTATTTAATAATAATTAAGCTTTTTAAAAACTTTAAAAAAATTATAAAATATTTATATATAAAGTAATATTTAAAATTTAAAACGCGAAATATACTCGAAATAATTATTTATAAAATATTAATATTAAAATTTAAATTATGAAATTTTTTCGTATATATAAAGTTACGAACTTTATAAAATTAAAACATTAAATAATAATAATTTAAAATATTTTAAACGTTAATTTAAAAATAATTATATTATAATTAATAAAATTTATATTTTTAAGTATTTACTTAAAATATTTAAATAAAAAAAAAAAAGCTTAGAAAATATAATTATTTATATTTAAAATTATTTTTATTCTTTTAAAATTAATTAAAAATGTTATTAAAACTTAAATAAAACTTTTTAAAAATATTTTATTTAACGAATTTATTATTTTTAAAATTTTAATTAACATTATTTATATAATTAATTAAAAAAATAATAATCCCTTAATTAAATTTAATGATTTTATAAACATTTATTAATAACGAATTAATTTTCGTTAATTATATAAATATTAAAAATATAAATAACCGTTTAAAAATCGTTATAAAACTTAACAACCAAGTAATTATAAAATAACTTATAATTATAATCGTTTTTATAATTATTCGTTTTATAAAAATTATCGAAAGTATAAACGTTTACGTTATAATAAAAATTAATATAATAATAATTACCGTAAACTATTTCATTATTAAAAATATTAAATAAAAAAAAAAAAATAAAAAAACGGCATATATTTTATAAAGAATAAAGTTTTTTATATAATTAATAACATAAACTTTATTACATATAAAATTAACTTTTAAAAAAAAAAATATTTTTTAATAAAAAAAATTAAAAACTATTTAAACATTAAGAAAATTAATAATAAATTAAACGAATATAATTATTTTATAACTTTTAAAATAAATAATAAATAAAAATTTAAATATTCGAAATATGGAAAAAACTTTAATACGAAATTAAATTATTTTAAATATATATTAACGAATAAATATATTTATTTAATTATGTTTATAAAATAAATAATTAAAAAAATTAAAAAAATATTTAAATAAAAAACTTATAATTATATATTACCCTTTTTTAATTTTAATATAAAAAACGAAAATTTAAATATAATAAATAATAATAATTTAAATATAAAATTAATATTTTTTTATATAAAATTATATTTTTTATTTATAATCGAAAATATATTAAATGTTTATTTTATAACTTTATAAAAAAGAAAAAAAAAATAATATAAAATTAAATTTAATAAAAAACTTAAATTTAAAATATTAATTAATATTAAAAATATATTTTATATATTTAGAAAAAAATTAAATATAAATAAAATATAAAGTTATAATATTTTTAAAATATATTTTTTAATTATATTTATATTTAATATTAAAAAATATATTAATATATTTATTAAAATTATTAATGATTAAAGAATGAAATTTTAAATATATATTAATTTAAAAATAAATAAAAAAATAATAAATAAATAATAATTAAAATAATTTATTTAAAATTACGAAACTTTTACTTTTAAAAAACCATTTTACATTTAAAGAATTAATTTAAATAATATTAAACTTTATTAAAAGGCTTAATTTTATATTAATATATTAAAAAAAATAAAAATAAGATAAAAATGTTTAATCCATATTTAAGTTAAAACTTAAATTTATAAAACCGGTTTTATTATATATTTTATTATAAGAAATAACTTTTTATATAAATATAATATAATTTTAAATTATTTTAAATTAAATATATTTTTAAAATTATATTTAAAAATAATAACTTTTATTATAATTAAGAAAAATATCTTTATTCGAAAAAAAGTAAAAATCTTAAAAAAAATAATAATATTTAAATATATAATAATATTAATTTTAATAAAATATTTTAACTTATCGAAAAAAAGAAATTTCTTATTTATTTTAAAATATTTTAATATTTATAATAATATTTATAATTATTTTTTAATAAAAAGTGTTATTATTTTAAATAATTTTAATAACGAAATAATTATTTTAAAAAACATGTATTTTAAAATAATAATTAAAATTAAAAACGAAATATTTTATAATATAATATAAAAAAAAGTAAACGTAATATAAGTTATAATTTTTAACTTTTATAATTTAAATACGATATTAAATTATAATAATTAATATATTTTTACCGCCGAATTTTTTATAAATAAAGATATTAATATTATATTAAAGTTAAAAAAAATAAGATTAAAAGTTATATAAAATTCTTTTTAAAAAAAAAAAAGCTTTTTAAAATTTAATATTTTATTTTTAAAAATTTTAACGTTTATAAATACTTTTAAAATTATAACGAAAAATGAAATCCATTATTACGTTATTAATTCTTAATTTATAAATAAACTTATAAAAATAACCGATAAATATAATTATTAAAAAAATAAAAAAATATTATAAATACTCGAAAAAAATAAAATATTAATAAATATAATTAATAATTAAAAAAAAAAATTAAAAATAAAATATATTTATTTTTTAAAAGTTAAGGATAAAAAATTTCTTAATTAAATATTTAATACCATACATTTTAAAAATAAAATAAATTAATAAAAAAAAATAATATTATTTAATTATCCGTATTTTATAATTTAAAAATTAATTAACGGTAAAAAAAAAAAACATGTAATTATCGACTTAAAAGTTTTAAATAAATATATTTTATTAAATATATATCCCTTATTATTATAAAACGAAATTATTTAAAAAATATAAAAAAAACGATATTTCGTTATAATAAACGGAATAACATTTTATTATTAACTTTTAATCGTTATAAAAAACCGTAATAAAATAATAATGATTTTATTTCGAAGTTTCGAAATTTTAAATATCGCTTTAATAAGTTTTAAAAATTTTCCTATTTACGGATAATAATATATAAATTATTTATTAAAATTATTAAAAAAATTTATTAAAGCTTATATAAATAATATTATTATTTTTTTCGATATAAAAAAATAATATTAATAATATTTAATAAAACTTTTCCGTCGTTACGAAAATACCGGTTTAATTTTTAACTTTAAAAAAATATTTATAAAATACTTAATAATTATATTACTAAAATTTATAATAAACGGTTTAAAATTAAACGTCACGGAAAATCGTATTTTAATAATTCGAAAATTAAAAATATTAATTATTTTATTAAAACTCGAAACTTATATTAAATTTATAAATTTTTTACGAAAATATATTTTTTATTATTAATAAAAAATAAAGCCGTTTTAAAATAAAAAAACTATATTATTAAATAAAAAGTAAAAAAATTAAAAATTATTAATATTTTTAAAAAAACGAAAAAAATATATTATAAAAATAAAATTCGAATTAACGAAATTAAAAAAAAAATTATTTTTAATTTTATAAATATAATTTTATAATTCGATAAATTTAAATTATTAAAAATATAATTAATAAGTTTTTTTAAATATTAACGCTTCGAAATAAATAAAATTTAAAGTTATAATATTTTATTTAAACGAAAAATGAAATAATTAACCGATAAAAGTCGATAAAATAAAATTAATGGCTTATTTTTTAAAAATCTTAACACGCGTAAAATCCCGATATAATATCACGAAATTAAAAATAACATATTTAATTTAACTATATCGTTTTAACCGTATTCGTTTATAATTTTACACGAAAATTATTAAAGTAATTATTAATTATAAATCGATACGAAAAATAATAAATTAAATATCCTTAAAAATAATTAATATAAATAAAATAAATCCGAAATTAATCGTTATTTTAATTTTTTTATTTTAATTTAATTTAAAAATATATTATATCGTTAATAAACTTAATTTAATATTAAATACTTTATTAAAACTACTTACGATTTATAATGCTTTAAACGTTAAAAAAAAAATATAAAAAAATAAATTAATATTTAAAAATATTATAAATAATATTACGATAAATAATAACAAAATAATATATTTAATATTTAAAATTAAAATATTAATAAAATTTCGTAATTAAATCATAATAAAATATAAATATAACCGAAAATTAAAAAAAATAAAAAAAATTTTAACGAAAATAAAACGAAATAAAAAAAACATAACTTAATAATATTAATATAAATTAAAAAATAATTTAATATATTATATTACAACGAACGGTAAAAAACGTTTTATAATTTTATTAAATTATACTTAAAAATTTTTAATTTTAATTTACGATGCGAAACATTATTTCGGCTTTAAACGTATATATTATAAATTAAAACATATTTAATTATAAAATATATCGAAAAAAATTTAAAAATATATCGCTTAATATTTTAATTATATTAAAAATAAAACGAATAAATTTAAAATAAAAAACTAATTAATCTTTATAAACTTTTTAATAATACCGTATTATATAATCGTTTAAAACTTTATTATTAACTTATTAAAAATAAAAATAATTTTTTTATTTTAATTTATAAAAAAATATAAATATTTTAATTTTTTATTTATTATTATATATAAATTTAATAAAAAAGTTATTTTAATATTAAAAAATGTTATATATAAAATCGAAAATTAAATATTATAATTATTAAAAACATTATAATTATATAATTAAAAAATATTAATAAAAATAATATTCGATTACGATCCGAAATTTATATTAAATATATAATAATTTTTTTTTATAAAAATAAAAATTAAACTTATAATAAACATTACGTATTATTTTTAAATAAATAATTAATTAAAAAAAAAAAATTAAAAAATTAAATTTACGTTATAATATCACGTTATAATAATAAACATTTTATAAATTAACATTATTTTAATTTTATAACATAACATTAATAATATTTATTTATTTATTTTTAAAAAGTTATTAAATAAAATCGTTTTAAGTTTTAAATTAAAAATAACTTTTAATTTATTAAAAATCTTAATTAATACTTTTAATTACGAAGTAATTAAAAAATAATATTAAAAAAAAACGAAAAAAACGATTAATTATATAATTATAAATACGAAAACCCGATATAATAAAAAATATAAAAATATAAATTTTAAAATTAACGAAATAATATATTTACAATTATATAAAAAATATTAATTATTAAACGTTAAAAATAAAAAATTTAAAATTTAAAAAACCGGACTTTTAATAATTACGAAAAAAATCGAAAATATAACATACGAATTAAATATTTTTAACAATTAAAAAATTTATAAAGTTATAAATATATTTTAATTATATAAAGTTTTATAAAATTAAAATTTTTATAAACGTCGTATTTTTACGCATAACCGTATCGTTATTAAAAAAAACATAAACGAATAATAATTATACGAAATAAAAAAATTATTACGATAATAAATTAATAAATAAAAAAATAAAATAATATTAAAATATTTAATTCGTTAAAAAAGTTTTTCGGTTATTTACGATTAATAATATACGAAAAAACTTTTATTATAAAACGTTATAAAATTAATTTATAAATAAAATATAAAAAATCTTATAAACTTTAATAAAATAAAAACTATAAACCCATAAAAAACGACATAAAAAAACTTAATTAAATTAAAAAAAAAAATTCGATTTATTATTAAAATTACGACAATTCCCGATGTTAATAAATCTTAATTTTTCGAACCTTTATTTTTTTAAACGTTAAAACTTATATTACTTTTATTACCATTTAAAAAAAACAACTTTATAATTTCATTACTTACTCGTAAAAAACTAAAACGAAAATTAACGAAATGTTAATATTTTTATAAAAAGCCGGAAAATTAATAAAACATAATAAATAATATAAAAAAAAAAAATATTTCATACGTAATTCGAAATTTAATATAAAAAATCCTTTCTTATATTTTTATTTTATTTTAAATTTTTCTTTTATTTAATAATTATTATCTATTTTTTTATATAAATAACTTTATAAAAATAAATTTTTTTTTATTTTATAAATATTTACGATATTTTAATTAATTTAAACTTATTTTATAATTATTTTTATAATTATTTTATAATTAATTAACTTCGTAAATAAATTATATAATAATAAATATATTAAAAATTAATAAATTAACGTATATTAAAAAAAATACGAATAAACGCGTTTTTTAAATTTTATTAACGTTTAAATTAATCGTATAAAATAAAAACATATATTAAATAAATATATAATTATTAAATTAATTAAAACTTTATTATTATTTTAAATTTATATTTATTTTTATAATAATTAAAATAATTAATTAAAAATAATAAAATAATTAATTAAAACTAATTAATTAAAATATTTAAAATTATTTTAAAATAAAATTATATATAATATATAAATAACTTTTATAAATGCAAAATACTTAAGTATATATAAAGCCGGAAAGTTTCTCCGTTCCGTTATACGTATAATGATTTTATTATACGATATTAATATAATACATTATGCGTATTATGCAGTTTTATATTATATATTGCAGAACCTTATCGTGAATACTTAGCTAGGTACTGAAAAATGGACATAAAAAATAGCTGAGAAATACAATGGGTGGTTTACCGATGACATCGGAGAGTCCTAATGAGCTTAGTTTAGGTAGGCAATTGGTCACGAGGCTAAGAGCAACGACCACAGAAGCCTTCTAGCTCTCAGGAAAGCAAATTGTGTAAAATTCGCTGAACCCTTCGCTATCCAGCGGGAAGAACCCCTCTGGTTCCATTTCTATGATATCTAGTAGTCGTCGAACCTCCTATTTCAAAACTCGCTCGCTCTCTAGTCCCCTTATGTGCAAGCGAAAGTCAAATTAAACCTAACAAGCCGAAAACGCCCCTATTATGCATGCACTAATGCATCTCCCTAGCTTCTACCAACCGGGTGGATATACATTTTCAACCCTATACCCATTTCCCTCCTGAACGCCGGCCTAATCCATTAATGCCATCAGTGGTATCCTCTTAACCCTAGTCTGACCTGTCGACGACGTGAAGACATTCATCTAATACTTAGGAGATTGTGTCCTCATGCGGATAGTCCTAAGGCGAAAGTTCGTCGTTCTAGTGTCGAAAGTCTCCGTCTTGGGATCCCAGAACGCCGTGGCATCGATTGTGATGAAAGCGCGCGGCGTGGTGATCTCAATAAGCCCGTTTACGTAGATGGAACCTCGCGGAGGGAGACCCTGAATAGGTCGCCAAGATTGACCGAACTTCTTCTTGAACTCCATCCAAGGTCCTTTCACGTGATCTTGAGTATGTTCTATGCCATATATATCCTTGACGCTCTTTGGCTTATTGGATTCGACGCCGGAAATGATCGGCATAGGGCGACTCACCCCGGAGCCGGGAGAGGCGGTTGATTCAGGAGGTGGGGATGACCCGGGGGATGTAGAGTCACTTGATGGACCACCGGCTTCTTGGGCTTTTGCGGAAGAGGAGGGGTCAGATGCCTTCGTATTAGGTTCGGAGGCGGGTTTCTTTAGCCTCTGTTGGACCTCTTCTATAGTTTGCTGCAGTGAAGGAGGAGTTGAATCGGGATCAGGGTCGTATCCGAATAGCCTGGCAACGTGCAAAATGTTCTGCTTCACTAGCGCCCCCGAAAAGCTCCATAATGATACGGAGACTGCGTAGGGCCAGAGAGCACGCTGTATCCAGATAGCTGTTGTAGTGTCGATAGGTTCCTCCGTAATAGCAACTTCGTCACCTATCGATATCCTATAGAGCCGGTTAGTTTTCAGGATTAGATATACGAAGCAAGGCGCATCGAGGAGTCGTACCCTTTATGGACGAAGGTTGGCGGTGGTCTAGTGGGATATATAATATGAAGCCAATATCTACTTAGCGACATATCATTACCACATCTCTGAACAAGCACCGTGCTCCGCATTGCGGTTTTGCGAACAATCTCAGCGAGACCATCTAAGACAACAATTAGCTATCCGGTCGATGCGCTCTCGTTCTTCCCTTTCCCGAGTCTCCACCAGCTTACCTTGTATACTCCTTACCAGTTTTTGATCTTTGTTAATTCTGATAAATGTCTGCCACTCTGGATCGGAACCCTTGTACGGTGGTGACTCAATAACCCTCGTGGTGAAGGGGATCGGGAAAAACATAGGCTCGAGCATATCTTCTTCTATCTCTTCCCGTTCTTTTCTAGTTAAATGTTTCTCTTGCTCGTCTAGCCAGGCGGAAAGGGTCATGAAGATAGCCGAATCATAGACTTGGTAACAGACGTAGTAGATAAAACCGGCGAGCATGAAACTCCTGTATAATGTTGGTTAGTATGTGTGATATGGATAATATGGACGGTATTCGGATTTCTGATCTCTTACTTTGGCTTGAACCATTTTCGCCGAATCCTCACCCTCTGCACTCGCATAACTTGAGGCGTAGGACCGGTAGATCCATGGACTCGAGAAGCGAGAGTAAAAGGATTCGGTCGCGATCGCAAGAGTCGCAACATGGTGGATAGGCGATCGAGGCGCGCCTAAAATTGGCGGCCGAAGAAGGGAGGGACGTGGCGAGATTTCGGATTTCTATGTAGGTAGAAATTTAGCGATCGGTGGTGTAAATTACTTAGGCGTACTGGGCGTATCGGCGGTTATAAGTGATGTATGGTACGCTTTGGAGTTCCCATTTCATGAAAACCCGACATCGGAAATAACGGGAGGAATAAAATGAAAGTTGTGAAGCTTTCGGTCATTTACAAATAAATTGACTTTAACTTGTAAATGACAAGGCAAAATCGTAGCCTCTAGACGTGGAAGGTGTGATAGACGATTGACCATTTGCTTCTAGAACTTCGACACCCCCCAATTAGACAGTTTCTAGCTAGAACTAATACTGTATAGATTACCTAAGATATCCACATATACATCTTATCAGATCTTCTTACGCACGTATTACATATCACGTGTTTATTCGAATAACGTGAGTAGGAAATGATTCTGTATATACATATTTCTGCATCACTTTGCCGATATTCATCCAGTCAAATCCCCTAACCTCTTCGTCGCATAAGCTCCAGCTAACGAACGTCGTCTTCGCGATCTCCATCACAATCAAACAGCTTCAGAGTTACCAACCTTAACAATATGAAGCTCCAGGGCTTCTTGTTACCGGCTTTGGCTGGTATTACCACTGCCAAGTCAGAAGAGCAATTGCAAAATGCAGAGGTCTACATCATTAAACAACAAGAGACCAAATTCTCGAATGTCCCTTCGATACCGCAAGACCTTGCTCAAGCTATCCTCCTTCAGCGTCTCAGCACGTCCGAGCAACCATCGATTTTAGGCCAACTACCCGAATCAATCTCCCAAGATGAATCTATACTCTATCTCAACCAGTACGCGAAGACGCCTCGGCCGTTATTCGAAGAGGTCGACGCGAATGAGCCTAGGCAGCTAGTCATCGCGTTTTCCGGCGTTACGACCCAGAAGCAGAAGGATCTTCAAGCCGCTCTTCCGGGTGTACCTCTTGCTTTTACGGCTCCTGGACTGAGTCGACTTTCTGCGAAGGGGAAGAAGACTGGCTGTGCATTTGATCAGTCGATCAACCCGGAAAATGCCAAATGCTGGAAAGGCAAGACACAGTATCTCGAATACAATGCTGCTAAGGTATGATTCACTTCCTTATTTGCGTCATATGATTGAATGATGGGTATAATCTAACACTAAGTAGGACAAGAACATAATCAAACAACTGAGCCAAAACATCGCAACCCTCCAATCCCGCGCCCAATCCAGCACCCTCGAAACCACTATCCTCCTCCTCGCCGACCCCAGCTCCTCCCCTCTCCGCCGAGACATCCTCGAAGACGAACTCGTCATGGCCGAAGACATCCCCACAGCTGACAGCTCCTTCAACGCCGACGGCACTAAGAAGCCCTCCGACCCATCTAAGCCCTTCCACGCCTTCTCCTCCAAACCCACCAACCTCGCCTCCCGCCCCGGCATCCTGCCCTCCTGCTTCACTTCACACAATGCTTGCATCACAGCAACGGACAGTTGCTCCGGCCACGGCCAGTGTCTCGACAAGTGGAGCACCATCGACAGCGGCGACAAAGCGTGTTTCTCTTGCCGCTGCATGAGCACGAATGAGACGAATGCGGAGGGTCACACGAGCCTATACCACTGGGGCGGGTCCGCCTGCCACAAGCGGGATATCAGCACCCCGTTCTGGCTATTCGCTGGCACTACGCTTGCCTTGGTCGGCACAGTCGTCTTTGCTATCGGTCTGCTGTTTAATGTCGGTGAGGAGAAGCTGCCGGGTGTTATCGGGGCTGGTGTTTCCCGGTCTGGGAAATAAGTAGGTGTCTACCTAGCTTATCGTTTAAATCGACTAGGTGGTTCTGTGTAAGTTGCCTAGGAGAAGAGTAGAGAAGTCCGGAAACTGTATGGACAGATGAATAGAGGCAAGGACTGCCACCAAGGCTTACCGAAGACATGGCGAAGAACGAGAGAGAAAGACTGTCTCAATGTAGACGATAATGCAGATGTATCATACATGTACTGATACCGGGGACAAACAAACAGGCGCTGGTTAGCATATCTTGTTTCTCCCTACCTATAAGGGAGTTTTCGCATGGTATTTCATTATGTAGAAGGTTCAAGACAGACATTTTACAAGGTTCGTCGGATTGACTTGGAATTCTCTGTGATTCCTCTATCGTGAAGAGTCTAGTCGAATTGAAAAGAGTAGACTATAGGTACTGTATATGTAGTATGGGGTATCAATATCAAGTAGTATCACATTTCCATTTCCATGTCCGATCGTTGCCTCACCGGCGTCGTTCCTAGACTTTCTAATCCCCTCTGCCCAGGCGAATGAATCCCACCTCTAGCTTGGTCAAGAAGCGCTCTCGCAGCCGCCACGTTATCTTCCGCGCTTGCCCCAACGACTCTATTCCCATTCCCGTTGCTACCACTCTCATTCTCGCCATCGCTATTGACAGTCTCAGTCTCAATACCACCAGCCATCAAAACCCGATACCGCTCCCCTGCCTCATTAAGCAACCTCTGTACCTCCGGCTCCCTTTTCTCAATCCCGTCCCTCTCACTCTTAATCTCCTCGATCCTAACCCTGATCCTTTCCATCTCCTCCTCCTTCCTCCGCACCTTAGCTTTGAACTCTTCCACTAAAACGCTTAGATCCGGTAACGGCGTAATCTTCGGTATCGCCGCGCTCTGCGCCCGCATAGCTGCGGCGCCGAGTCTACGCCGCTGCTGCTCGCGCTCATCGGCTAGCCCGTCCATTCCTGCGCGTGTCTGCGCTGCCTCGTACGCGGCCCGTCGCTCTGCTTCTGAGTCGTCGGATTCGTCGTCCGATCCACCTTCTGCCGCTGTGATCAGCGACGCCATCTCCGCTCTCCGTTTACGGCGCGCTTCTCGCTCTGCTCGCTTGCCTAGCGAGAGCCCGCCGTCCTCAACGAACTCGTCGAAGCCTTCGCCTAGGTCCTCGTCTTCGGCTATTAGACGCGTGTAGTCTTTGTTCTTGCGGTCTTGTCGCTGGGAGAGCAGCGTTAGGTATGAGTCCCCGGGGCCCCGACTATCGTTGTCGTCGTCTGAGAGTGAGATGAAATCGTCCGTGTCCCGGTTCTGGCCTTCTTTGGCTAAGCGAGCGCGGCGGGATTTCTTCTCTTGGATCTCGGCTTCGGTTAGGATGGATGTGGGTTTGGAAGGGGCGGGTTGGGATGTGATGGTTTCGACGATTAGGGCGCCTTCGAGCTCGGACGGGTCGAGGCTCATCTCGTCGTCGGATGTGGGCTGGAGTTTGGAGAGATCCTGAGGGGTGTTTGGGGTCGACATTTGTAGTTCGGATAGGTACTCTTTGCTATAGCGCGGTCGATCCTCATCGGTGTCTGTAGAGCGCATCGGTAGTCGGCCGAGAGGTAGGTTCTTTATTCCCCTCCTGTAGGCGCTATTCTCGACTGCGGCATGCGCAAGCGTTGAGGATCGTTTTGGCGTAGAGACTTCCTCCCCTAGTACCATAGAGTCCTCGTCCGTTAAAGCTTCTTGTCCGGGACCACCAAAAGAGAGGCGGGAACTCGATGCTCGCTTTTTTATCTTTGTAGATCCTGGCCTCCCCATCGGTCGGATCCGTAGAGGTGCGCCCCCATCTTCGTCATCTTCCGTCTCGTCTTTAGTCTTTTTAGCCGTAGAGGTATCATTTTCGGTCTTATCTACGTTGATACTCTTTCGCAGAGATGAGTGTTTGAATGGTCGGCGATTTGTCTTGAAGGATGGTTGTAGCGCAGGTTCTTGTGGTTCTTCTGGTGGATTTAGGGAATCGGTCGGGATTATATCGTCATCGTCATCCTGAACAGTAATCTTGCGAGGTTTTCGTTTTGCCCCAAACGCGCTCATTTTGAATAATTATATGTCCAATTACCAGTTTAAGCGAGGGAAATTCTTGTTGAGGCAAACCTCACGTGTCTAGGAAGTTGAATGTTGAAGTGAAGAAGGAATCTTGAATATCAGAATCCACTATTATTTACAGGTACCGCTGGGGCTTTAAATTCCTTATCGATAAAAAGCTGTCGCGCTATCTTATCAGGCTACCCGCAAGCTTGGTACTTCTTTTAGACCATTGACTTTCAATGTTCTTCAATGATCGCGTTCAATTCAATCTTGAGCTCCTACCATAATTCAACTCGATTCTCGTTAAGATGGCGCCCGCACAGCCAGAGCTAAAGAAGGTATGTTCCCGATTTCCCTACGATATTTGATTTCACAACACTTAACTAAACAAATAACACAGTATCTCGACAAGCGACTATTCGTCCAACTGAACGGTAGCCGCAAGGTTCTAGGCCTTCTCCGAGGCTACGATGTAAGCAACCCAACCGCATATTCTTTCTTCATTTACGCGTCGAGATTATATATATCTCTATTAAAAATACCAGCTAACAATTTTCTAGGTCTTTCTAAACATTGTGTTGGACGATGCCGTAGAGGAGAAGGATGGAGGCGAGAAAGTCAAGCTAGGAATGGTTGTATGTCTTCATGAACCCCAAGACCGTCAGTATTGACATCAACTAATAATTCTTCAGGTTATTCGAGGTAATTCTGTCGTCATGCTGGAAGCATTGGAGAGAATTGGCGGAGATCGCGACAAATGAAGACAATACGACACGAAATATACAACCTTGGGAACGTCCCAGCAAGGCCTTTAGTTAATACCCACGCGAGAACCAAGCAGAAGACCAGATTTTGTTCGCTAGTTCAGAGACCAAAACTAGCTAATGGCGTTTTTATGGATGGCAAAAGTCTAGGAGAAGAGGGATCCGTATGTTTGGACGATTCCCCAACTACGTTTACCAAAGGAACCAGATACTCCTAGAGAGATCCATTTCTATAGCCTATATGAAATAGGCTCGGAGTCTCAGAGTCTGCCACCAATATAGTTCATATTGGATTGCATCCTTGACACTTCTGGCATCAAATAATGATGTGGAACTGAGCTATCATATCGTGATTACCTAACATCAAGTTTTATATGTTGAGGTATACCTCAAACAAGATCTAGATCCCCTAGTTTAACGTTGAATCTAGCCGATAACTCAACCAAGAATCCACCAAAGCGGGCCCTAGACCACAAAAAAAATAGTAAAAATGGACAAAAAGAAAACTCAAGAAATCATGTCCTCGGTGAGACTCGAACTCACGACCTTTGGATATCCCAATCTTTTGAAGAATGGGTCATATCTCTATGAGACCAACGCTCTAACCAACTGAGCCACGAAGACTGATGAGGCCAAACTTTGATGAATCCTCGGAGGAGATTGGCCACTTGATGCGATTGGCTAGCCTAGCAAACCCTATATGGCCGGCATGATTAGCCGGTGTGGGCTCTAGATCCAACGGAGCGGATTACCCACTGTACTATTAGGATAATAGTATAATTGCCGACCTGTAGGCCCCGATGGACTATCATCACTTCTCTGGTTGAATCGAACGGCGCATCCCTTCGGCTTTCCAATAGCCATAGTTGTAGCTCACAGAGAAAGATGACGAAGGGGGAACTGGCGTTTCCACCTATACCTTCCCCTTACCTATATAACAACGATCGGACCGGTCTCCTGAAACTTCAAGGCTATCTCAAGACTTTAGTAACTAAGATATACCGATGTGCGCTTATCAGAGTAAAAGATGAAGATGAGAGCTTGAGATCCAACTCTAAAATAGGTGCACCTAACCTAAGTGGTCAGCATGGTGTCACCAAGTCACCAAGTCAGGTGACCACAGCACATGTAGGTGCATATTATTAAGGTTATGCCCATACTTGACTCTACCTTATGTAATTCTCTCAACAACATCATTCCAGCAATGAGGGTTGCCGATAATGAAGAGTAATCGATACAACATTCTAAGGCTTCTCAATTTTCCCCATATATGCCTATTTGTCTTCTAGCAACCTTGCTGATGGGGTATGGTAGCGACAGTGGCTGAGTGACCGACCCTTGGAAGTTTTCTCGAATCATGTGCAGAGGGCTTCGACGTCAGCAAGCTATTTAGTATGCCTACCTTTTCGAGGACTTCCATTGGTAGGCCACCTGCAGCGAGGCATCCGCTACGTGGCGAGGTAACCCCGACCTGTGAGATTTATACACTATAATGATTATGTTGCGATATGCAACCCGTCCACAGCCTCCAAGCATGTCACGATACCTACCCAAGTTAGGGAATTAAACTTAAGCATCTGTCGCTCACACTGAGCTGTAGAGTTCGAAATACCTCTAACTGCCTTTTATGCAGTGATTCGGTCTAAAAACACCTCTGTGGCAAGGGTGAATTCAAATCGCTCCTTTGAATGACTTCGAGGTGCTTGGTGGCACCCGATTGAGAAATCCGGGGATGGATCCTGTGTCCGCCTTTGGCGTAGCCGGAACAATTGTTCAATTTATCGGATTCGCGACAAGCCTAGTCTCTAACTCTTCTGAGATTCTCGAATCGGCAAATAATCTTACGAAGGACCTCGACAATATTGACACGGTTTACGGTACTTTACACAACCTCAGTGTAGAGCTAGAGACCGCTTACAGGTTCTGTCACGACAAAATAAAAGGAGAGCTCCTGCAACTTCTATTAACATGCCAAGCCGATTGCGCAGAGTTGTTAAATATTACAAAGAAGTTGAAAAGCCAGGATGAGGGAAAATCCAGATATGGATCCTTGCGTACGGCGATAGGAGTAATGTGGAAAGGATCCAAGGTTCGACAACTTGATGAGCGATTACAGAGGACCCAAATGACTTTGGTTTTGATCGTCTGTTCTATATTAAGGTACGTGAGTTTTAATCTAATATGACCTGTTTAGTTGCTGAGATTAGCCATAGCGATTTTCAAAAACAACAAAATCAGGGGATCTTGAGGCTTCAAAGAGACGGCGAGCGACACCAACTAAACCAAGAACGGCAATTTATCGAGCTTAGACGAATCATGAATTCCATCGATTCACGAGTGGCTGACATTCGTCGTCCCGATAAATCAATGAGAACTGTGCATCTAGATGATATATCCGTGCTCGCAGAACATATGCAAAATCTGTGCATGACTGCAAACAACATTCAAAACCAGCAGAATATCATAGACAGCCTAAGCTTTGAATCCCGACCCGTACGACATGAAGCTATCCGAGAGGCCCATAGTGGAACCTTCAGGTGGGCTTTCACTTCAGAAGATGAGGGTTTGGATGGTGCCAAGAGACTCTTGACTTGGCTGAAAAGCGGCAAAGGCATTTTTTGGGTCTCGGGTCGACCAGGCTCTGGCAAATCAACTTTCATGAAGTACGTAGCAGATAGCCAGGAAACCCGATCTGCGTTGCAACATTGGTCGAGTCCATACCAAGTCGTGATATCTAGTCACTACTTCTGGATTTTTGGTACGTTGATGCAAAAGTCGCGAGAAGGCCTCCTGCGAACACTTCTCTACGAAATATTCCGACAATGTCCTTCATTGCTCGAGGCTTGCAGTTCTAGATGGTCGTCAGAATTGTCTAGCTCGGAGTCGAAAACATGGCCATTGAGTGAGCTACGTGAGGTTTTACATTCAATCGCGTATCAGGAGAAACTCGATGCGAAAATCTGTTTCTTTATCGATGGGCTTGACGAATTCGATGGGGACCATCTCGAGATTTCCGAGGATCTTACCAGGCTTTCGCAGTCAGACAACATCAAAATATGTGTATCAAGCCGATCTTGGAACGTTTTTGACGATGTTTTCGGGCAGAATATATCGCAAATGCTCTATATTCACGAGCTCACGAGAGCTGACATCCAGAAATATGTCCATGATCGCCTCACGTCGCATCCTCGGTGGAATTATTTAATTTCTTGGACGGAAAACGCTGGGGAGCTGATAGAGGACGTAACAGCCAAATCATGTGGCGTGTTTCTTTGGGTATATCTTGTAACAAATCTACTCAGAAATGGATTGACAAATGACGACACATTATCGGATCTATCAAGAAGGCTAGCCAGCTTCCCATCGGATTTGGAGAGCTTCTTCGATCATATAATGCACACCGTTGATCCTTTCTATCACGAAAAGATGGCAGGTATGCTACGCATCGCGAAAAAGTCAACTGAACCGTTGGACGTGATGTTCTACGAATTTCATGACAGAGAGTATGATGATCAAGATTATGCCCTCCGAATTGCCCCACACTACTTTACAACAAGCCAGCACCAGAATATCATAGCTCGGACCCAGCGTCGCATTAACGCGTATTGCAAGGGGCTTCTAGAGGTTCATGAAAGTCGTGTCGAATTCCTGCACCGTACGGTGGCTGATTTCCTGAACAATAGCGACATATCAGATAAGCTGATCGCAAAAAGTGCCCCATGGTTTCAACTCGATCTCTCATACGCACGAGCGCATCTAGCTTTTGTTAAGACTTCAGGACCCTCTCTGCCCGAGCGCCGAAACCCAGGTCGCTATTCCAACACGACACTGAACAGCCATGTGCTCTCGGTAATGGTCTATGTCTCTTCACTCAACAGAGAAAATGCTGTTTCGACAGACACGATTCAATCTCTGTTGGATGAAATGGAAGCATCATTATGTTGTAAACTTGCTGCAACGGCCACAGAAAACGGCGAATGTATGAGCGGGCGTGCGCGGCTCTACTTTCGTGAGTTCTTAGTTCAATATGAGTTCCCAGATTACCTAGAAACGGCACTTTCGAGGGATCCTAACTACTTTGACGACTTTGATTGTCCACCTTTATCTGTTTTGATGAGCAATGGATGCCCTAGCAAGAATTTGAGGACATTCCAACTCTTATTGGAGCATGGGCAAAACCCGAATCAAGAGTACAAAAACTATACGTCCACACACCGCATCCATAAACAGACTCCTTGGAGCTTATTTATCCCCATCTTGATTCATAAGACCCCTTTCACACTGGCTTCATATCTGCGGGAATATTTTCAGCCTTGCCTCCAAGCAGGGATGTTCGAACTATTCCTTCATTATGGAGCAGATCCCAATGCTCAAGTGTACCACCACGGAATAGGGGAAAAAACAACGGCATGGATTGACTTCCTTTTCGCATGCTTCAAGATACGTGAATCTGACGAGACAGCTTATTTAAGGGTATTAAAAGAGTTTCTTTATAATGCTTCCATAGAAAAGCTAGCCCCGCATTTGAACGAACTCCTCGATATTACATACGACAGGCCTGCCTGCGAGAACATCTTGAAACACTTCTTAGATTCAGTTCGTCCTCCCGGCCGACCTAAAAAATTCATAGTGCAGGTCTTCGAGCAACTTGTGCGAAAGGCTCGGAGCGCCGGGTGGTGTATAGACGCCATATGGCCCGAAGTTCGGAAGTCTCTTGGAGAGCGCAATCTTTTGCTTCTAGCGAAGATATATGATACCGGTGATTAAGCTTACAGGCTTTTACGTTAACGGAGGAAAATTCGCCCTCTGGGCTCAGCTTCGTAGCAGCTACCAAATCCATCATCTATGTACACGGCCCGGCCGCTAGCAGACCAGATATCTCATAACCCATCACATCGTCCATCCATCCATCCATCTAACATTTTGCCAACCTGTCCCTCTCGCTTTTCCCAACACGCACATGCACACACGCGCCATTAAATAGTAGTCTCTCTTCGCTCCGGCGGCACAGTCCCCACTAGTGCTGGTTTCGCACCGTCCATCTTCTTCGACACAGCGCCCAAGACAGCCTTAACCATATCATCGGACCCAAAGCTCGCGGGCCAGCCGCGCCAAGAGACAGTATCGACGATATCCCGTGTACCCGCCTTCTGCCACAGCTCATCATCCGCATGCTCGAACTTCTTCCGCGCCTCCTCATCGTCGCCGAGCTGGAACAGCATGACGCCTAGCTGATGCAGCGGCGCCTTCATATTATCGAGTTCCCTCGCAGCCGTCGTTAACGGGCCGGCGAAGTCATCGTCGGAGATACCCGCCGTGATGACGATGATGTTGAGGGGAGCGCGCTGCGGGTCCGCTTTCAGCTGCTCAATGTACCAAGACAGCAGCTTGCCTAGGCGCGCACCGAGCTTGCATTTCCCTCCCGGCTTAACGTTCCGGAAGATGGCTTGCGTGCTGTCCCTCTTGCCGCTGTCGCTGTGCACCTGGCCGATGTGGTTGTACCCGGACTTGCGGACGTGCATGCCCGGGAAGTACAGCGTCGGTCTATGGTTGATGAAGTAGATATCGATCCCGTTCTCGTCGTATTTAAGGCAGATAGGCGCGACGGCTTGGATTAGTGATGACACGTCGCTCCATTGACGCTTCATGTGCGTCGAGTCGTCGATTATGAATAGCGTCTCGAAGTATTGCAGGAATGAGAGTAGCTCGGTGTGCTCTTCGCCTGGGGCTTGCGGCACGCCGGCGGTGTCGTCATCGTTGGTGTAGGTGGCCATGTTTGTGGCTTGACTTGTCTTGGCTTGGCGCTGTCTTACAGTTACAGTTACTGTTACAGTTCAACCCAACGGCGGTAGATGATGTAGGTTGAAGGTCGGAAAAGGTGTTGCAAATGTTGTTAATAAAGTAGAACCAGTGTTAGTTTTATAGGCTACTCCGAAAAGCGACGAAATTGCGATGGGTACGATACGGTTTGACAGCTCATCCTGAATTGGGTTGAGAAGGTGATCTTGTGGCAAATCCCCCGCATCACTAGGGAGTTGTCAAGGGTCTATCGATTGTTATTGTGGGGAAACAGTTGCGCGTTTGACCGACATTTTGTGATACCGCTTTCTACAGGACGTGCGGAAATCGGTTTCATGGGGCTCGTTAGGTCGTCGTATTGGTTACCAGTTTGATCTGCCCCTGAACATGTGGGGCTTCCGTACGACCTGCCGGTACTTACGTATGTGCCTAGTAAAACCAGCGGCGGACGGGGTATTCTAAGGTGAGCCTCATGTCGAACAATAGTACTAGGTGAACAAGGGCCTTATGCTTATGCTAGATAGGATACGACATGGGGAACTTAGAAAATTGAATAATCTTGCATCTTTTTACCCGAATCTTCACTTTTATGTGGGGAAAGGGATCCATCTGGCCATGGGCGACTTGAGCTATACGGATGGCGAAGAGATAGGTACAAGAAACATCGATGCGGTGTAAACCCTACCTGCCTACCTCAACAATTAGAAAACTGATGGCATGTACTTAATAGGTACCTAAGTATAGGCACATGTCATTTCGTCCATTGAAATAAACGCGGTTGGGGGGAAAGGCTTAGGCATAGGTGAGTGTGAGATCAAGTTCTCGAACGCGGGGGTTGATCTAATATGTTCGCCTACCAGACATGTTCAAGCTACGAGATCGAGGAATCGATTCGTGGGGTCTGCTGTTTTGGTTAAATCCAGGGGCATTGTATCACCACACATAGGCAGATAGGTAGCTTCCCTAATCCCTGACTATAAACGCCATTTTGTCTATGTAAGACAGCCTCTAGATAGTCGCACCCCACCCATACTTTCGGCGACAAGGTCTCACTCTGGGCTTGGCCGTCGCGGGGCGGTTTAAATGTGCTAGAGAACGCCACGGCTTCGGACTTTTCCTTTCTGCGTCTCGATCCTATCAATCTGCCCAAGACCCGGGATCTGGATTGAGAAGTAGAGGACAAGTTTTGCTAGAATTCGTTAGCCCTGGGTGCGAGATGAATCTATAGGCATGGCCGATACGGGCTTGTAGTAGCTGTATTTCATGAAGGGAGGAAATTCTTGGTAGCCTTGATGTTCATTGAGTCAGCGTAGGGTAGCCGGTTGGCGACGAAGGTGCCTTCTAGGTCGCGTAATACGATACGCCTGGGGATGCTGTGATACAAACAAATCGTTTCGTGTTACCCGATTTGGAATATAATAATTATTCACCTCTAAATCTCTAAGGAGTATCGTGTTCGCGTCGTCGCGATTATAGCGCTCAAGCTGAACATCTCTGGTCATAAAAAGGTAGTACTCCGTCTTCTGCTCGGCCTGGTCACCCAAATATTTCTCTAAGAGTTTTTCCCATGAAGCGTGTAGGGATTCAATATTATTTCATTTTTTAGCAATCCCAAGATCACGATCAATTGGTCTAGGGTCACCGTGCAGGCGATGAAAGCTAGGTGTTATGGCTGCAACGGGAAAAAAAGGAGTCCACGTTGGGACCCTCGAGGATATATGTCGCAGATGGGACCCATGACCGTACCCGTAATTGGTATTAGGCATAAACATAGACTGGACGAAAAACACTTCCTGGAGCTGCCTTAAAATTTCGCGAAAACTGTCTCGAGTAAAGGGTTGAGAGTATAGTGATTAATCTTGTGTAGTTTAGTCACGATGTCCTCGCCAATGACGATATTAATAAGACCCACGTGACAGGGATCGTGAAGAGTCTTCGCATCGCAGATAAATTGAATTACCTTGTTAATGCCGAAGGTATCGGTGTCGTTCACGTGAATACAATCGTGTTCGGGGTTGATATAAAGAATACCAAGTATTAGGCGCCGTTCAATCACCGTGGATGCAGCTAATCAGCAAGGAATATGAACCCGATAAAATGCTAAAGCAGCGTATCGCGAATCTCTGTTGACACAGAATAGCTTGCTAACGGTTCAGTACCCATTAGAGACCACGGTGTAGTCCTCATGCTGGCGTTCGTCAGGTCTGGTCCTATTCTGTTAGATGCGTTCCCGCACCAATGAAAGATACCATATCATGATACGCGATTCGGGTGGAAGGAAAGAGAACAGAGCGAATTTCAGTGTAAATTCTATCGGTGTTGCATCACCAGTGTTGAATATACTTGCTGATGGCATTTTGCTGGTTTTCGATGCTTACACACTCTGTTGTAAAAGAGAGAAAATGAATGGAGGAATAATAGGTTTATATATAGGTAGATTTACCATTTTTACTTATTTGAAGAGGACCAATTGTATTTGCCTCATGTACAAAGAATGGAAGGTACGATATGGATTTTGTAGTACCATCTGATGTACTAGTGAAAACTTAAGTACATGTATGGTGCACGAGCCAGGTATGGGTACCTAGTATTCACACAGCTGTGTTGCTATGAAAGCCAGTATGTGATCCATGTAGAATACACAAAATTTCAAGATTGTTCGGTAAGTCTCTTCATACGGTATATCCATTGCCAAGAGGGTAGGAGTAGTCTTATATGGATATTTTTATAGGTGTCATCTGTAGTCTGTAAGGCTGCCAGGGCACACCGAGGTGTGTGGGGTGTTGGTCTTGGAAAGCTTAATTTAAGCTTTTTTTACATTAGCGAGTGGGGATTGCTTGTTTGTCGGATCGCGGATCGATCTTGTCTAAATTTCATCCTCGCTCATGAACCTTTGAGCTTTGCAACTTCGTAACTTCATAATCGTTATCTTCGCAATCTTAGCCCAACAAATAGGTACTAATATGCAGTTAAAACTGTCAACTGTATTGTCGATTAAACTTCGCGTGCTCTGCGGCCAGTCTTTCAGCGTCGTTGCTCTCAAAACCAAAGTTCCAGATGTGGCTCGGCGTCATAGTACCATACGTGCCCCTGAATACACCGTGGCTACTCTGACCGCCGACATGCTGCATCACAACCGGTGTCAGCGCCCAGCGTAGTCCCCCTGTCTCTTCCGCATACTCTTCTATAAAACTGTCTGTCGGTACTTGAGACCACCTATTACTGCGGAAATGAGGTAGCAGTTCGTTGGTCACGGTTGTCCGCGGGAAGACTAACCCCTGGCCGCAACATGCGTTCTTTGTCATAAGATGCACGCCTTCAGGTTGCGGCATGATGCAATTGCCTCCCGCGGAAAAGAATAGGATGATGAGAAGGGGTGTGAAGACAAGGATGGTGAGGAAAAATACGGGATGGGTTAGATATTGACGCGCTTTTGGCATGCATCGTCGCACTAGGAGCAGTAGGCAAAGAACGCTAATGGCAACTGCTAGGGACGATCCCAAGTACGCCAGCCAAGATTCCGAATTCCAACCAAGCAAGCCTTCATAGTAGAATAACCGTAGGTATAGGACTAACTCAACAATTAGTTAGGCCGCCCCAAAAACAGTAGTAATGCGTTGCCGAGCTTACAGTCGGTATGTCCCGCCGCCCAAGACTTGGTGGTGACGGTATCCAATGCTTCTATCGTTCGGTGCCTCCATCCATCTAAGAACACTACATCATCTTCAACCACCAAGATATACGGAGCACTCGTCTTTTCGCATTCCTCCATGACGATCGAGTAATCGAACTTGGCCTTTATTCCGTGACTTTGGTTTCGTTCCATCTGGCGAGCAAGAGCTAGATATTCCGCGTCGTCGTGATATGAAGGAAGTCTGTCCGCCATATTCATAAGCCATGGTTGGCCATAGTCTGGGTGTCTTTCTGGGTCGGTATGTGCAAGAAGTACGACAAAGCGAAGGCTTGCTCGTTCTTCTGCGCTCAGTCCGTGTTGGAGGGAGCCTAAAGTCGACTTCAGATATGATATGCCATCTCTTCGCACCGAGGGGATTCCTATGCATAGTTCGGGTGGGGTTGTCCTATTTGCCCCTTCTAATTGTTCAACTCCTGCTATATCGGCATATTGTACAGCTTCCTGAATTCGATGCGCCGAATATGTAGGGGTATACGCCCGTTGAGGTTGAAAGAACTTGGATGTTGGGTCTTTCCAACACGACGACCGTAGATGCCCTATGAGTGAAGTGTACTGCAACGTCTAAGTATTAGGTGATATTCTTCATTTCTCTAGGTATTGCTAGGCCTAAGGTATGGCCAAGTAAACCCCTCTTATACTGGGAGTTCATGTATTCGGAGAAGTGCAAATGAGCATCAAATAGTGATTGAAGTTGCCAACACCTACGAGGATTATAAAGCCCAAAGTAAGGCCTATGCTGGTATGCATATTAACATTCTATGCTTGATTCAAAAGAAACAATCTCATGAAATGATTTCCATTTTGAAAAGACAGCCCTAAAAAGCAAGGTCAAGTTGGTTTCGTGGATGTAAAACATAAACTCATTGTAGAGGAGACAACAAAAAGGCTTTCCGGCGTTGAGAATGGGATCGCCGGGCTGAAAATAATCAGGTAGCCAAGGCGGGAGTCCTTTAAACCCCGTCTCAGAAGCCAGTCGATTGCTTTTTGGGATCGTAAGACATAAGTAAGGGAGTGTGACTTCGGAATTAGACTGTTGGTACTTTTAACTGGCTCCTTTGTCGCGTGGCTGAATGCCTCCGCACACAGCAAAGGCTTTACAACGCTACACAGACTGAGGGATCGACAATTTAAATCTGAGATAGGAAGTGTAACACGAGCTTTCAACACCTTGCGCCTTACCTGCAAGGTTCCAGCACACATGTTGTCAGGAGCTACCAGTACACACCTAGCTTTACTAGTCAGGTTGGTCTTTCCACCCGGGAAGCCGGGGCAGGTATGCCAGTGGCTTTTCCTAACACAATACATCCATGATGTATCTCAGCCCGTACAGCCCCGTAGTCTTGGCGCTTACAACCTATATCCTAGTATTTTAAGACACGAGGTGAAAACACTGATAGGCGGCCCCCTGCACATAGGCAGTAGGTCAAGTACTACAGTAGGTAGGTAGGCAAGTATTGTAATTATATTCAAGTCTTTCTTAACTACCTAACACTTAGTATATATTTTGAAAGTATCGCACACCTTGGTTAAGTGGGTGGGTTAGGTATGCAATCATAGCCTATCGTGATATATTCGTCCTTTTGTTACAGCATATTTGAGCTAGATGGCTCTGTAGGCGGTACCTACCTACATATACGAGGTTCGGCAGTAGAATATGCAGGTGGCTGCTACCTAGTAACATAAATGGAATGGGAAAGAAACAAGCGATCGGCATTGATGTAGTACGGTAACTTTCAGCGTTACGTAGATGGCGTCAACTTATGGCTTACTCATGCCAGTATTTTTATAGATTTATTACGTCATCTTAACTCCGAAGCCTTCAGCACTTCCAGGTGCTACCTTAATCAAATCCTACGTTCACGTGCACGTTAACTACTACATACGGTACCTACCGCAATCGGTACTTCCAAATGGAAAAGTTACCTAGTATAGTTGCAACTATCTTTCGAATAGTAACAATCTATCCATGCACCTGGGCAGCTATGATAATCCGCGATTAATAATCCTATATTAATTACAAATAGAAGCGAGTTTTCCTTGGCTATCTAGGTATATATCAGCGGATGGGTAGTGTAAATGCTTAAATCTGCAGTCTCGGCCCCAACAAAGTCGCTACCTATCCTGGGAATAACAGCATCCCCAAGTTGAACAGTTTACCGAAGTTTAGTTCTTTTCCCATAATCCGCGATTTGTGGCGGGGATGCTGAACGGAAACCTACCTAGGTAGGTAGGTATCTACTTAGTAACCGAGGTAGATATGAAAGGTTCCTGCGTCTCAGCGAGGAAATTTCAGTTGTACCAGATTCCTACATATTTCTTGTAAAACATGCGGTTGATGGGCTCATATCATCTGTATCAAGTCAACATATTCGGCTCAATTACCTCATCCTGACCGACTACCTAGGCATCGACCAATTAACCGTGCACGATGGTGAGCTGGTAACTCTTGAAGGATCATGCGTACAGGTAATTTTTTATATTCTAGAACAGCGGTAGTGGCTTGTGTAATTGTGAGTGAAAATGATAGTTGTGTCTTTCCCACATATTCAAGCTCATAATGAGATGCTTACTAGGTTAGGTACACAAGCTTCAACGATGATGCTTGCTTCGTAGCCTCGTGTCGAAGCCGCGCTCATATATCCCACTTTAATGTAAGACGGCGTTGACCACTTGAAGCTGCTTTCACGGTCTAATACTAGGTAGTTTCAACGTCAATACCATGCAAATGAATTCAAGTGTACCGTGCCTAATGCCCAAATGCTAATCAAGAACACCCACAATGGGCCACTCTATGGCGATGCTGACTATGATGATGTATTTGTATGTATGCAATTAGGATAAAAGTACCTAGATAGTTATGGAGGGTATGGCATTGAGTGAACCAGTAATTAGGTAGGAATCCTTGAATATAAAGGAGGCCCATTCGAACTGTTGTTTGAACCATTCTATATCACCATCATCGGATTCAAATTCTCATACTATTACACATAAACAACACTACAATACTCTTACTAAGAAACCACTACCTAGGTATCTATCAGTATTTTCACAATGTTCTTCACCAAGACCATCGCTATCTTCGTCGCGGTTGCCGCGCCCCTATCCTTTGCCATCCCAGCCGAGGATAACACCGAAGCCTATTGGGCCCAATTCTGTGACGACACAACATGTTCCCAGAACTGTGGTGAATCCGTTAGTGTCGCCAACACAGGCTGCCTTAACGAGCCTGGCCGCAAATCCATCAGATTCCACGGTAGCAGCGGCAGCTACTCTTTGGTTGGCTCCCCCCAACAAAATTGTCCCTGCCAGAATAAATGCTCTTCCATTCCCTCTGGCATCGAGTGTTGGGATATCTCATCGTACTCTGGCGATTCGTCGCTCCGCTTCATCTCTGGAAGCTGCAACGGCAACAACTGCTAGGTATCTTCTAAGGGGAATCAAATCCGAGATCAAGGGGTGGGTACGAGTGGGTACGAGTGGGAATGACATCAGGTTACAATAGAACCTACACTCTCTTAGTTATCCTTGTGGGGTTCCATTTATTGGTCGAAAACATGAATAGGAAAGAGGTTTTGGTGGTGGGAAGGGGTACATTGAACGGATTTCCAATAACGATATATGACTATATATATGATGGGCACCTACCTAGGTACCTATTTATCTCTCTTTAAATAAATATAACCTTCAGCCGCCGACTAAGTCATCATGTGCCCAGATGGCTAAGTGACTGCCTGCCTAAGTGATTACTTACCTAAAAGCCTTATCCATCCCTCATGAAACACTGAATCAATATCATTCTCGTCCCATTGCAGCTCCCCTATACACCGCTTAGTACAACTGATTTCGTACGATGAGTTATTGGATATGAGAAATTTCTTTGTTTAAATGCATCACTTAAACCCTCACGAAATGGCATAGAAGAATGCCGCAAAATAGCAAATCCAAGACGGAAAGTCAGCTACAAGACCTCTAATCCGATTCATGACGGCCAAATCTGCCATAGCCGCCTCGTTATCCTTATCCTCATCGCCGATGCGCTTCAAGATAGCCAGATCGTTCGGACCGAAGGCAAAATGAAGGGCGCTGAACATGGCGCCGGCAATGTAAAGGTAGCCAGAGGTGCGCCGATTGTACCCCAAACCCCCTGATAAATCTAGCTTGCGACTCCCGCGAAGGAGGAGATTGGCGATGGATGTACCGATGCTCAAAGGGTACAGTACAAAGATCATCGCCAGCGCAGGTGGAAACCATCGGGCCTTATAGGCTGGGACTGTGAAAAGGGGAGTCAGTTATTGCCTCAGGTAACTTTTAACTGACAGGACCTTGCGCGCTTACTCAGTCTGTTGGCCTCAGGCCTCAGATCCGACCTGAAGTTTCCGAAAGGGCGCAGGTATATGTCCTCGGATAGAGTGAATGTTATGTAGGATGTTGAGGATAGAAGAGGTGCTGCCCGAAGGAGCGCGAGGCCTGGTGTTATAAATGGCATTGCTTCTATTTTAGCGACGTTGAAGTTGAACTCCGGGCGGGTTTTGGAGAAATGAGTGAATGAAAGAGGGACAGATCAGAAAAAGGATAGACGAATCAAATAAATTCATTTTGATCAATACACGGAACTTTAACCTAACGCCGCTCATGCAGCTCGCTCAAGGACCTGGTACCAACAATCGACGATCATATGCAGGTCGACCACCCCCACCAAGGGGTATGTATCGCGACCATCAGAAGGGGAATATTGAAATGGGGTCAATAGATCGAAACCTAGGATTCGAACATGGAGATGAAAGAGTACCTGGTAGGTAGGTAGCGAGAGATTATAAAAGCCTTTTCTTTTCTCTTTTTTTTTTTCTTTTCCTGGGAAGGATGCACCCAATGAAAACGTTGACAGCGAGAGAGTGTAACCAATCAAAAGCGATACAGACTTACTAGCGCGCTACTTAAGTACTTAAGTAGTTTAGCGGCTTTCAAAGTGGTCAATGCATTCAAGGACATGATAAAAGTTGGGGATCTCAATATTGAAGCTATTTGTGACCTCATTGGCGCCGCGTGCATCTATGGATTCTTGTCTCAACTCACATAGCTTTAATAATTAAAGCCATTCCTAACGCTGTCGACTCGTCTAAACTTTGAATAATTTCAATTAGTTCAACTACCAATCAACACTTCAACCAATCAAGGTTCAATTGAATACCTACCTAAGCACCTATGTATGCCAGGAAGGTGGCTAGTAGGTAGTTGAATATAGATGGTCGGTTGGCTTTTTACATGAAGATAGGGCTGTTAAAAGAAAAGAAAATTGTAATCCTCCTGCGGTGCTTATGTTAGACTTCTTCTCGGGGTTACGGGGCGGTACCTAGCTCTGAACCACGCCATATTTATAGAGGGTTTTAGTGATGAAGTACGCTATTGTTGCAGGCAGCTTACAGCCCTGGAGGTATCCATAAAATACAACATATTGAATCGCTAAAACCCCCTGTAATTATAGCGCTCAATTACAGCTTCATCAGGTACCTAGTAGGTACCTAGTAGCTGTGCTTGGGCCACCTGCCGGAGGATAACCCAAGTCAAGCTAATCGTCAAGCTCCCAAGTAGAAAATTATCAATTAACGCACGGATAGCTATGTGTAATGATTTTCCAATTTCTGAATGAAAGACCCCCCTAACCCAAGCCCCAAGTCAACATCTTCCCCGTCCTTATCCGCGGCATACTACTACCTAGACTGGAGTTCAGCATCACTGGTAAAGTGGGAGCCACCTTCACATCGATAGCCTCCATCCACCTGAGTCCAGTTATACCCATATTCGCATTTACCCATCTTCTTTAGTTTGTCCTGAATCCTTTTTTCTTCCTCCTCGCGTTGGCGGAGTGCTTCCAGCTTTTTGCTCAGAATATCACATTCCGCGGAGAGACCCTTCATTTCCTCCTCTTCGCTAGTGTTCACCAATTTATCTCCGACTTTTTGTAATTTTTCCTGCAAGTCATGGATCTGGGCCTTGCGCTGAGCATCCTGGACTTTTGTCTCTGTCTCTGCCGACTGTAACTTCTCCCAGATATCATCAGACACCCCATCTTCCCGTTCCACATCTTCATGTTTCTTCCTCTGTTGGTTGTGATTTATGGCTATTCTAGGCATTTGTGCATCCTTCGTGGCACTTTGTGTCTTTGAGGAGCTAACCTGGGTCGGCTGATTATTGCCTCTTACTGCAATGTCAACGTCGGCGTTTGTGAAATGACTATGCGCGACCCGACTCGTACTCGTATTGGAGGACAATCGCTGCAATGAAGGCAATAGCTGTTTTAGATCCGGCCAAGGCTCATGAGGGCCAGGAAATGCTGCATGCGGTGATGTCCCATGGATGGTCGTGTTTGCAGTAACGGACCGAGATTTTTGCCGTGCGAAGACTTGCGCCATGCAGCTCGTAGCTTGGGTTACAGAAATGGTTCGCATATCTTGGGTTTCGTCGTCTAGTTCAAGAACCCTTCCAATAATCTCATTCGCTAGATTTTTCACATCGCGAGCGTTGCTCCAGTTCTGTGTTGTTTGCATGTTACGGAAGTGCTCCCTGACCTGGCTATAACCTTCCGAGCTGGCATTAGTTAAGAAGTTCGCTTCACTCACGAATCCATTGCATTCTAATTCTTTGTTGAGAAGTGCAATGCAATTATCCGGTGGTATATTTTCGAACACGATCTCCTCTGTAAATAGGTTTGACAGGGCGGGTCGCTTCATCAATTGGTCCATTCCAACTCTGTCACCCGCGAGAATGACGATTATTTTGCACTGATTCGCCGGCTGGCTTAGATACCGAACTATTTCATCCACGGCTTCGGTGGCGTATGGACCGGTATTAAGACGGTTTGCCTCGTCGACGAAGAGGATTCGTCCCACGGCTTCCTGGAGCTTCCTTCGTGTTTGAGGGACTGCGTGGCCGACGTATTGTCCTATAAGATCAGTTGCAGAGCATTCGATAACGCTTGGCATCGAGAGGAATCCCATATCGTGGAAGAGCTCTGCCATTGTCTGGGCTGTCATAGCTTTACCCGTTCCTATATGACACAAGGGTTACCATTGTAATTACTTAGTAGAGTAATTCCTTACCGACACCGTAAGAACAGTTTATAAATATATCAAGAAAAAGGATTAGAAATACCTGATGCCCCTTTGAACACGAATCTCGTAGGAATGATACCTCTTGGGCTAAGACCCCGTTTGATCGCCCTCATGTGCCGCCTTTGATAACCGACAAGCTTGTCGGTGACGCTACTATGCACCAGGTTCTCTAACGTATTGCGTAAATCGAGTATAGGACGTGTATGGAAGTCTATGTCGAAGTCCACTGCCTGAAATTCGTCAATACTATCATTCTCAGTAGTTACCTTCGGTTTTCTCCTCATATAGTTCATCTTCGCCACCCCCAAGACCTCATTTACCACTCCTGCATTTGTGAAGTTTGGTCGCATCAATGCTCTTTTGAAGGCTTCACGAGCCACATCGATGGCTTGACTCGTGCAGGCAAGATGCTGCTCTTTTAACTTGAGCCGTAAGATCTGCTCTAATTGGTTTACATCGAAATTTTCGAAGCGAAAGGGTTGCTCGACAGGAAATCGGCGTGAAAAACCTGGGTTTGCGTTGTGAAACATGTTTTGAATCCTGTCTTCGTAGCCAACAAGGATAATGCATCTATCTTCTCCAGTCTCTCCATGTATCATTGATATCATAGTATCAATTACGCCGGTCTTGAACTTGTCTTGATCCCTACTAGAATCGCCCGGGTCCAACATGTATGCGTCGTCAATTACCAGTACTCTTCCAATAGAGGCATCAAGAATCTTTCTGGTGTTCACTTCAGATTGCCCAAGGCAATCACCTATGAAGTCCGTCGGGGTTTTTAATACCACTGCCCAAAATGGGTTAGCCGGTTAAAGGGGAAGAAGGGCGGGAAGAGGAAGAAGATGGAAAATGAGTTTTAAGGGGGGATAGGGGCAAGGAGAACTTTACCATCACCTCGACTGAGGTATCCCAAGTCAGCCAGTATTTGACCGTACAATTTAGCCACTGTTGTCTTTCCAGTACCTGGCTGCCCAACAAATATCTGGTTCAACTGTAGCGCGATAGGTTTGTGTCTTTTTAATTCCCGACAGTAGTTCTGTTGCAGTGTATCAATCATGATCCGCACACTATCCTTCACTCCTTCCAATCCGATGAGCGTGTTCAATTTATTCCACGCTGTAGTAGCTTGGACAGTGAGTGACGGTTCGGGCCCGATCAAGTCCTCTTTTGTGAAGAAAAAATAATCCACCCGTTTGCCTTCCTGCCGTTCGATTTCTAGTCGTCGAGCTTGTCTCTGTGAAATTTGAGCCAGGAGATTGTGAACTGCATGCGCATTGCCAAAGCCTCTGCTGCCACGGCCCCGGGCTAGACGGTTGACAGCGATTCCTATGTACAATCCTTCCAGACCGCCCTCGACTTTCATGCGCTCACTATATTGGCTGTTGATTGTTCCACAAAGGATCTCCTTGAGCTGGCGGTTCGTGAAATCTTCGAAGTTGACGATATAGGGGATTCGGCTGCTAAGACGGGGGTTATATTCAAAGAATGATTCCATGTCATCCTTGTACCCGACGAAAATAACAACAAGCTTTCCTACATTATTCTCCATCGCCGTAAGTATGAGATCCAATGCTAGCCCAGGGTTGTTTGTATTTTGTGAAACCAGTCGGGAAGCCTCATCGATAAGTAGAATTCCACCGTCCATTCTATCTACCAATTCCTCTAGCACCGTGTCGATGTCCCTTGAGGACTGAGTCGCCATGATCATGCCGGATCTCTCCTCTACGTAGTCTGATTCCAGGAGCCCTATGCTGCAGAGGAATTTGGCGTATAAGCGAGCAATCGAAGTCTTTCCTATGATCCCAGTTAGACCCACAACAACAAGTAAGGAGCTGGCCTCTAACCTGTTCCCGGGTTTCCCAGGAATACAGCATTAAACCTCTCAGACTTTAAATCTCTGCCCTGTTCTCTGTAGGTGATAATCTTAGACAGTATGTCTAAGAATTGTTGCTTGACAGATATGAGCCCCTCGTATCCCATCAGTTCGTTCAGGATATCTTTGGTCTCCCTATCTAGCAACTTTTCATACCCCCCTTTCTGAGATATTGATGGTGTCCACCCAAATAGCTCTTGTGAAGATTGGGGCGTTCCTGGAATAAATCAGCGAAACGACATTCTCTAATCTTTGGTTAAATTCCATGAGGTCCTACCAGGAGAATGCGGTGATGGAGTTTCATTGTCACGAGGATAATCAATGTTAGTCGTGCCCGTGTCCGAACCAGTAGCAACCGAGCTAGATACTCGCGGGGTGACGAGTGACTGCATGGAGTTTGGTCTCGTAGATTTTCGAGGCAATAAATGCTCGATCTCATGACCTACCTCGCCGTATCAGGCGAGTCGATGAATAATAATGTTTGAAGTTCGTAGGGTAGGTACTAGGTACTAATAGTAGCAGAGGTGTTACTTAATACTTCCAGCTCTATTGTTGCTACGTACTAAGCTAGTAGTAGACAATGCGTCGGGGTATGGTTATATTTAACTTTTTAGTACCCGTGATGTCGATGTATAGCACCTCATCGAAGTCGCCACTGGGTGAATCAGGATACTGTTTGACTAAATTGTGCCTTGACACCCTGTCGTCGAATTATTATCATTAACATTCGTGCTCGCCTCAAAATATGTGGATAAATTAAGTCGTCACCACTTAACAACGAAGGACAGAGTGAGGCTAAGTAGGATATGGAGGAGCTGCTGGCAAATTAAGATATATTCACTTATCTATTGGAAGTCCCTATGACACGTCAACATGAGTACCAACCCAAGGGCCAAGCTCGGTGAACATGCTGGGCCATGTCTTCTCCCACATTCAAGAACACTGCAGGCCCAGTGAGGGTCATTGCTACCCACATAGGATGCATAAATCATACGCCCACTGGAATCTTTCACCGGCAACAATATTTCAGCTAGCATCAGTACCTAGGTATATTCGGGTGCATGTAGGCTGTTGAAATAGATGCAGGTTATGAGTATCATATGTGTTAATTAGTTGGTTAAGTTACTAGTTCTAGGTAGTGGTTCGTAGATAGTACATATATACCCCTTGAGTACAGGGCGTAGACTTCCAGCCACCTAATATTCCAGCATAGGCCGTGGTTTCGGACATGAATCCAGATTAGGTATGCTTAATCTTTGACACGAGCCAAGCCATTCATGCCTACAGACGGCGGCATTATACAAAGTTGTATTTGTGGCGTGACGAGAGTATGGTACCAGCTTAATTGTCAAATAGAAAAATTAATTAATTACCTGGTGGGTAGGTAGGTAGGTAGGTAGGTAGGTAGGTAGGTAGGTAGGTAGGTGTAGGTACTTTTGTGTTGTGAACCTAGGTACATGCCAGCCAAAAATGGATAGGAGCCTATTCAAAATAGCAAGTTAGGTAATTTGCCAACTGTGCGTAAGGCTTCTCGCCTTTGATTGCAAAAAAGTTGTCTTTTAGAAGAATAAATCCAACTGTCACGAGATTACCTAGGTGTTTGACGGTGGTCGATACTACAAGGAAACCAACCGTGCTTTTAAAAGTTGACTGAATCCATGATACGTCCACGTCTGTTGTACAGTTAATATACCTGGATGGTATTGTACTACCTACCTAGGTAGGTAGATACCTGTATTTCTTGGATTTACTACCTACCTACTTAGGTACTAAATATCAAGGTACATGTAATTTCATTAATACCATGGACAGTACTCCAAGTTTGTGTCCAACTCTATACATCCTAAAGCAACAAGCATCATATCCATATAATTCCATCTACTTACTTACAGGCCATAATTTTCTCTATAGACACTCTCTATCTTTCCGTTTCTCATTCCATTATAAAACCATCCAATCATGGAGAGCGAGCTTGGAGATATCTTCCCACCTTTTCCAACAATAACAACACCGGATACGGATCTAAACGGTTTTCACTCGCGATTTTCTAGGGCTTACACACTTTTCGTCACAGTCGCACATGTTCTCCAAAGCATTCTGAATGATCTTTGTACAAGAGAACCTCTTCGACTTGGGTTTATCAATGGAGCGATTCAAGATTACTTCGAACATTCTACGTTCAAACATAAGTACAATCAGTTATATGAATTGTTTGATAAATTATCCACTTTACAACCATCTACAGATTGGGTCGAGTTTGATCCCAGCTTCCACTATGTGGTAGAGTTTCTCATGCAACGTATAAAGTGGGAAGAGCAGGATGAATCCTATAACTTTGATATACCCCAAGGCCTAACCGAAATCGCACAATCGACTGTTTACGAAATAATCAATATATATGACATTGACTTCATCCCAGAGACGAGCTTGGAGGAATGGCATCCAAGCTTATCCAATATTCTTCATGTCCTCTCAATTGTCCACGAGAAAGCTATATATTCCGAGGTGCGACAACCGATAAACATCAAGAAATCCGAGCCCACAATTATAACACAAGAGGAATCTAAGAATCCATATACAAAACCTCTTGACCACTCTTCTAAACAGATCCGAATTCTGAAGATTTTCCCTGGCACCGGTTCATATATCCGATGTAGTCTCGAACAGCGCACTTTGGGTCCAGAAGCCATCGATATGGCTTTATCATACGTTTGGGGAAGAGGTGAAAGAAAGAAATGCATTTGGATTGACGAAGCTTATTTCGCTGTAACCGAACGTCTCTATGAAATACTTCTGAAATTACGCGACTTGGACCCTTCTCGGACCATACACATATGGATAGATGCTGTCTGCATAAATCAGTCAGACAGTGAAGAGAAGACGCATCAGGTCCGTCTCATGAGGGATATATATACTGCGGCGAAACAAACAATCATTTGGCTGAGCTATACCTTGCCTGATGCGACAACCAATCCTAACGACTTTGATTTTGTACTTCCAGAAGGGCTCGAAGAAATAACCGTGGACCGATATGACCTTTGTAGCATCATTAAAGAACTACAAGACTGCCCTTCACAGGTGCAATCGATTGAAAAGAAGACGGCGCTTTATCTAATGCTTTGGTGTTGCATACAAAATATATTGCTACAAGAGTGGTGGGAGAGAACATGGACAATCCAGGAGGCCGCTCTGCCTAGGTCTCCGCCGATTTTCTATTTTGGAGAGTGTGGAAAGTTTCAATTCTCGTTCGATGACATGATGCTTGCAATGAACATGCTTTCCGAGGTGAACGAGCTATTACGCCAAACTCTCCATGATTTGGAAAATGGCCAAGAATACAGTGAGTGACTACCTTATAATGTTACCCAAACCTACGACTGTCATTAGGTATATTTGGCCCTTTGTGCTAACTTCTTGACTTACCAATCAGAGCCAAGCAATGCATTGTCAACTATGATTACCCGAGCCAACACGATGCGTCCAATTCGAAGGCCGTTATTATTTTATCTCCGTCCAGGCCTCGCGAGGAAAGAGATGATTGGGGAGGAGAATCTCCATACATTCGACAGCATCATACATTTCACAAACGCCTATAAAGCCACCAACCCCCAAGATAAGATTTTTGCGTTGCAGTCTCTTCTCCCTAGATGGCTCGGACAACTCATACATATAAACTATGCTGAGACTTGTGAAGACACCTTTACACGGGCAACGGCCCGTCTCTACAATAAAGGAGGCATGGCGGTTGTATCAGTGCTCAAACTTTTAGTTGAGACCCGAACGGATCGCAAGGCGACCCCAACAGCTCCCTCTTGGGTTATAGATTTCACCTTTTCTGAAGCGCATCGCTTCACAAGTGATGACGCGAAAATGGCAACACATCATGTGACGCCCGACGGATTCATTTTCTCAAGGATCCGTTCACATCCTGCCCGTAGAAGGCCTATCGGCAGTAGGTGTTTTGCTACCCCAAGGTCTCTTTTCTGCTCAGGGATCTACATAGATCGAATCTGGAAGACAGATTTGATGAATGAGTATAAAGATGAACTTCATACGTCATTGCTCGGATTTAAAATAGGGAGGGAGCAAAGACAAAGACGGGGCCTAGGCGAATCATTCACGTCGTTTTCTGCAGAGGCCTCGTCTATTGTCTGCTTCATTGCTATGATATCTGGAAAGGTGCTTGAAGGAGATTTTTTGGACCTTCTTCAACATCGATATGCTAATATTTACAACGGTGATCATAGCTACTTCATTACAGACAAGGGACTTTTGGGAATGGCCACAACTTCTACCAGAGTTGGTGACAAAATTTGTTTATTGCAGGGCGTACCGGTTTATTTTATTCTTCGAGAGGTAGAAGTCCTTGGTGGGAAGCTAGAAGGGTCACTGCAACATCGTATTGTTGCTCGAGCAGCTTTAAACGACACTTTTGGGGACCTAGATAAGGTACTTGACTCTCTGCCCATCGACAACATCCGGATTGTCTAGGGGGAATTGGTAGGCATGTATATATAGGTACCTAGTTTATCACAGGTTTATTCTATATTGGTATGATACTTGGAAATGGATTAAGGGTCTTGTCCTTATTGGCTGACCTATCTGACGATCTACTTGAAGCTATTCACAACATCATCAGCCCGTCAAAGTTGGGAATAGGTAGGTAGCTTTATAAACCTATCAATAGTTTGACCATTCAATGCTTTGCTTACCATGGATATCAATGCATGTTGTCATTATAGGTCACTAAAAGCGCTATGTTTCAGCGCCTGTAAGCTACCTACCTGTAATGATAGCGCGTTTCATCGCTGAAGCCCCCTATAGTTATAGCACCTTTTAGAGCGTCGTACGCTATAAACAGAAAAATAAGCCAAAATAATTATGAGATTTCAATAAGTATGCATATTTAAACGACTCTAATTGGTTGAAAAACAAGGTACTATGGGAGATAAGTCTACTGATACGCCCAAAGATTAGGATTAACTGCTGGAGATCCACTACAAACCCATCCATACCTAAGTTCCAGTTGACTTACCTACCTACCTTGCAGCAAAACACCTTCTAAAGATACTAGGCCGAGTCAACTGAAACTTACGGGTTTATAGTGGACCTCCAGCGGCTGTAAGTTAGGTACCTAGGTATCTAATCCTGCTTATTTTAGATAGTTTCACAGCATATGAAGCCCTAAAGCACGCTATATATTAAGGGGGTTTAGTGATAAAGTGCATTATTGTTGCAGACACCCGTGGAGCTTATAAATGTTGAAATATAGCGCGTTGCGTCACTAAAGCCCCTTGTAATCATAATGCATTCCGAGCCCTGAGGTCTTGTTGAACCGAACATTGCCCTTGTTGATTGAACCGCGACGACTTCAAATATATTGTACCTACCTAGGTACATAATATCTAAATGTGGTCCTAATAAACCCTATAAACTCTGCCCTAATGTTTACCTCTCGTGAAAACAGCATTTCCAAACGCGCATTCAATTCATTGGCTGTAGCACCCTCTCATATAACTCACATAGCCTTCGTACATACCTATCCATTCAAGTCACTCTGCATGTAGAACGATGTTAAAGTCTTCATTTCCAACTACTTCTATTGTAATGAGTCCCTGATGAGTCTGGGTCTGATTCCGAGAATATACCTTAGTACAACTAGATCCCCAAATACGTTATTTTACCAAAGGTCCCTATTAAACTTCTTCATGACACCGTCAAACCCCCCAGAGCCGCATTCCTCAGCGTCCCGAAATATCCCACCTTCAACGTCACCATATCCTTAAACGATGACAAATCAACAGCTTCCACCGTCGACGAATCGTTGGCCAAGAATCGCTGAATGCGGTTTGCAACCCAGACAGGATTCTCGTCAGCTGTGTTGACAACCATGTTAGCGATTTGCACCCCAATCAAAAAGTAAACGAAAAAAAAAAAAAACATACCAAGCCAATGCCCTGCCTTAGGAACAACATCAATTTCCAAATCCCCCGCAACCGGTCCAAAAACCTGCTTCAGCGCACCCGGCAACCCCAAGCTCGCCTCCCCACCAAGCGCCAACGTCGGAATAGTCAGGGGGTTCGCACCCAACGTGCCATTAAAGAACGCATGATCATCGGCGACCGCGGCTGACGAGAACGGGCCGAGCAGACCCCTCAAGAAGCCCGGCTTCTGGATACTAGTCGCGTACCGATTAACCGTGTCTTCCGAGAACGCAGTCGGACCTGCGTAGCTGCCATGGTAGAAATACCATTCTAGAATCTGCCTTTCTTTGCCGGTTATTAGGAACTCGGCGAAATCCGTGATCTGGAAGAACGCGAGTTGCGGGTTCTGGTATAAGTCCCAGTACGCTGCGGGTGCGCTTGTGGTCTCGTAGCCGAAGCCCGGGAGGATGTACTCGGAGACGCCGAGGCGCTTGACGAGATCGCGGTTCTGGGCTGCGAGGGCCAGGGCCGGGCCGACGCCCTTGTCGTGGGAGAAGACGTACGTGGAGCTGATGTTCAGGAAGTCCAGAACACCTTTGAGGTCAGCGGCCATTGCGGTGGCACTGTAGTTGCCGTCGGGGGGGATGCTGGAGTCGCCTGCGCCGCGGTTGTCGGGGGCGATGACGGTGTAGTTCTGCGCGAGTATGGGGCCGATAAACTGCCATGTCAGACTGAACTGCGGGTTTCCGTGGACAAGAAGTATCGGGGGACCGGAGCCCGCGTATCGGAAGTGAATGCTGACATCTTCAAGAGCTACTCGGCCGTGATCCCAGTCGTCCCATTTCGTTAGGTCTGCTGCTGTTACCTGGGCCACGGCAGCTAATACTGACAGCGCTACTCTGGTGAAAAACATGATTAATGCGCTATTAAAGCTCCGAGTTTATGAGTTCTTGTCCGAGGATCTCGAGTCTTGGCTGAGGCTTGTCGACGGGAATATGTATTTCCTAACTGAGAAGGCCAACGTTTTTATAAGTCCTTATGAGGCGAGCTTCGTTCTGCATCACGATGACCTCGGTCTCCCGAACAAAGGGTCCTGGAATTTTGATTACATAGCATTCGGAGAAATTTCTAGGGTGTATTATTAGCGCCGTGATCTCTTAGACGAATTCGGCCGTAGAACGGCATCGCGAACAAAGCTCGACGAGCTCCCTTGATTAATAAAACGATATGCTGAGTCAGGATACTGGGTACCTAGTAGTCATTTAATGGTAAACCCCAGTGAAACTAATTAGTGATCTTCCAGACTAGACTCTATTCAGTGCAGGAAATTGGGTCTAAGTATGGTGTTAGGATTTCTAAAATTTTTGATAATGAAGTAAGGGTGAGTTTAAAGCCGAGTTCTTGACCACCCGGCAGCAAATGACCCTCATCGGTAAGGGACTCGAGCCGTAGATAAACACGGCCATATTCGTCCGGTGTTTGGAGAATGGATGTATTAGTAATGTCTATAATATCTACCTAGTAGGTAGTTGAACATTTTGGCCGTCCGACCGAGGGTCCTTAATTCCCTCGTCGGATTTAAATGTTTGCTCCTAAGACAATCATCTGCTTTCGGCTCTAGGTGTCGAAGCTCGAATACCTGCAGCATACACCATTAGTGATATGAATAAGCCAGAGTATAACAAAGAGGCCTTCATTCACTAGGTAGCCCTCGAAAAGCGTGGTATTCCCCGTGAAACTGAGCAGTTGGGTATATCAATTTTTTCTATCACTGCCAAAACCATGCAGCCATGACCATGACGCCTCTTATGCGAAAATTCGGAATTTGCCTTTTGCTGACTCCCCATTCGTAATCATTCTCATGTAGCAATAAAAGCCTTCATGGCCAACACCGCGTCGCCGTCGTGCGCCTTAAGCAGTTCAGTTGCCTTAACTTTAGTAAGATCTAATTCGTCGACCTATCACCCATCGCGAATTGTCAGCGACCGTACTTAAAAATTGAATCACAGGGGACGATGGGTAACTAAGGCCAAACTTACCAGCAATGAGACATCAGCAGCGTCTACCTTCACCTTCTTGACCTCCTTCTTATCAGCACCAGGAGTTCCATTCCCGAGACTCATTATAGCTTTGCTGGCAGCTTCTTGATCGACGGCGCTGCCCGAACCCGCATCATCTCCCCGCGCATCGAGGCTAGCCATTGCGGCCGCTGCCTTTCTATCCTCTGCCGACTTCGCGGTAGTCTGGACCTCATCTTCGACATCTCCGGCGCCTTCGTGTACGCTCTTCGGTTGTGGTTCAGCCATCTTGCTTGAGTAATTTACTGATATTTGCTGCTTTCAAAAGTTGGTTCGTTGGTGAATTTAATATTTTGTGAGGAAAGCTTCAATCGATGCGGGGCAGCTTCAAGCTTCTGTCAAAAGCCACATATCATCAATGCAATAAAACATTATAATACTATCTACTTAATACATATACTTCAATTCCTGCATACAACCGACGCCAAGAAGCCACGACGTACGTCAGATTCAGGGGTCCCTTGCAATGAACACTCATCCCAATTAGGTAACGAAAAACACAAAAAAGTGCATCTTATATCGGCGGCTTCCTCTTCTTCTGACTCATCTTCGACTTTCATACACCAACTAACTTCCTGTGCCACATGGATCGGATGTTAAAACCCCTCATTCATCATTTATAGTCTGTTAGTTCCGTCAGTCTTACTCAATTGCTCTCAATCCCCTCTCATCTCCCTCAAACACAATCGCAAACATGGCCGAGTCCGCCGCGAATGGCGAGTCCTGGACACCCTCGTCGTGGCGCTCCAAACCTATTAAACAGGAGGCCGTGTACCCAGATCCAAGCGGAGTGAAGCGTGCTACTGCAGAGCTAAGCCGTCTGCCGCCCATCGTGCACCCGCAGGAGATCGACCGGCTTAAGGCCAGTTTGCGAGATGTGGCCCGCGGGGAAGCCTTCCTCTTGCAAGGAGGCGATTGCGCCGAGCTCTTTGACTACTGCCGCGCCGACGCCATTGAGTCCAAGATCAAGCTTCTGCTCCAGATGAGTTTGGTCTTAGTCTGGGGCGCCAACAAGCGTGTCGTTCGTATCGGTCGTATGGCAGGGCAGTATGCGAAACCTAGATCCAGTCCCAATGAGAAGGTCGTCGTGGACGGGGTGACGAAGGAGGTTCCTTCATTCAGGGGTGATATCTTGAATGGCTACCACCTCGAGGAGCGACAATTGGATCCTCAGAGACTTGTTAAGTATGACTAAGACCTACCTTGTTGAAAAATAGAATATCTGAGAGCTCACAAAAAAACCCCTAGAGCATACCACCACTCAGCCGCGACCCTAAACTACGTGCGCTCCGCCATCGCGGCCGGCATTGCGGACCTCCACCGGCCACTAAACTGGACGCTCGGACACGTCAAGGACCCGCAGCTGAAAGCAAAGTACACAGAAGCCGTGCGATTCCTCCAGGACATGTTACGCTTCATGCACACCGTCGGCGCGGACAGGAGCCCCAAACTGGACACCGTGGACCTATTCACCAGCCACGAAGGCCTTCTCCTCGAGTACGAAGAGAGTCTCACACGGCTTGTTGAGAAGCCCGTTGTTCCTTTAGACGAGAGCACCATCACGCCTACCGGCGCGGAACCGAAGGCGAAACAGTACTATGACACCTCAGCGCATTTCCTCTGGATCGGAGACCGCACGCGACAGGTCGACGGCGCGCACGTCGAGTTCTTCCGCGGCATCGCCAACCCGATCGGTATTAAAGTCGGGCCCACGACACCGACTGCGGACTTGCTTGCGCTACTACGCACGCTAAACCCGGATCTCGAAGTCGGGAAAATCACGTTAATAACACGATACGGCGCGTCGAAGGTACGGTCTTTACTCCCCTCGCACATCCGCGCGGTCGAAGGGTCGGAGTACCGGGGGCGATGTATCTGGCAATGCGACCCGATGCACGGAAACACGCAGTCGACTTCGACAGGAATCAAGACGCGGAGTTTCGGGGACATATTCACCGAGCTGCAGGAGACACTGCAGGTACACCGTGAGGAAGGCAGCTACCTAGGCGGCGTGCACCTAGAACTAACCGGGGACGCGGTGACGGAGTGTCTAGGCGGCAGCGAGGGGCTAGACGAAGACGATCTAAGCACCAATTACACGAGCTTCTGCGACCCGCGCCTGAACGAGAAGCAGGCTCTCGAACTGGCGTTCCTGGTGGCGGATTCGTTCCGCCAGGAGAGGACAGATTTGGTCCACCATTAGAAGTGGTGGGTCAGAAAGGGGTTACCAATAGGGATTCCCGGGGCGGGAGGGGAGGGCCGGTGAAGGATGGATGGATGGGAATGAGATGATGGCGCACTCTCTGGGTGATCAGTTACCTATCAAAGCTACTCAGAGAGGTTATATGAGAGATGATTTGGGAAAAGGTCATTTAGACCACCTGCATGATTGATTGGTATTGCACTATCGCGGGTAGATAAAAGTACAAAAGTATTTGTATCGAATAAGCATCTACATTTCAATCAAATCAAGTTCAAACATAAGGCTTCAAGTGGAAGTAATGTTAACTATCTCAGCCACCTCTTCCAAGAACCTTTTCCTACCTAGGTACTAATTACCTCCAGTACAAAACCAGTCACATCACGCACCACTCATTAAAGCTATCTTTTATTATCACTAGGTAAGCAATACGATTACGTAGCACCTAGGCATATACAGCGTATCCACCACATAGTGCGTAGGTCGCCGAGCATTTAAGACGCCACTTCTGTACGCCCAAGCAGTACCGCGTTTACAAATAATCAGACAAGCCATAAGCCATGCCGCTCAGCCCTCGCAGTTTACATAGAACCAACTCGCAGAGGCGACGTGCGTGATTTTTCACCTCCCCAACCAACCCAGCCACCTAAACGCCAAGCAGAGCCTATTTTAAACAACGCAGAGGGGGTCGTCGTAGCCGCCAACGCCGGCCCTGCGTCCGATTCCCCATCTATAACGCCGGTTGCACAAAACGGATTTCGGGGGTGCTCGTAACCGTGAGATGGCGCTTTTTAAGACATTAAAATGCTCCTATCGGATAATCCAATCCTTGACCCGGCCCCGCCAGCCTTCGATGCAAGCCCCCTAATACAGCAAAGCAAAGCGAAAAGTTCCCCCAAACGCCTCTCGTCGTGACGGCATGTCTCGGATTCATAACTTCCTAGCGGGTGATCTACCCGGTGATCCCTTCATCCCCGTTTGTTCCAACAGGAGAACGTTAGCCTCTGTTAAGGAATCGCCTTCGGAGAAAGAGTGTGGCATAGACGTCTTTCCGGTATTCATATTATTACGGCTATCAGCAGCATCGATGAGCTTATCATCTCTCAATTGCATAGCTAGCTCATTGCTATCAAGTGACCTAGATGGCTGGGAGATCCCGAAAGAAAACGGGTTCATCTCGTTCGACCCTTTCCGCGTCGTAGTCGGCCGAGGTGTCGGAAGATTCATGAGAGGGTCTTCCGGAGAACCTTCTGGTTCACGGCGCGGCGAATGTTCCGATGGAGTTTTGGGATTATATATCGATGTAAACCCAAAGGTAGCAGGGGTAGGGATGCCCGTGCTAACGCATCTGTCTGCCGATTCCGAACAGTCCGAAACAGACTGGTTGGCTGAGGAAGAGGACATCGATTCTACTTTCCGACGGGATCTACTCCACCTCACTAGCATTCTTTCGAGCGTATGACTCTTAACAGGCTTAGCTAAGTAATCGTCCATGCCTGCCTTCTTACACTTCTCTTTATCCCCTTGAATAGCCGAAGCCGTCATAGCCACGATAGGCACATCGTGGGTATACGCTTTGTATGGTATGTGATGTCGTAGTATATGTGTGCATTGATATCCATCGACCACCGGCATCTGCACATCCATAAGAATAATATCAGGTTTTATTTGCTTGCCTTCCCTGCATGCCTCGAGGTGTTCGAGAGCCTCCTTCCCGTTCCACGCGGCGCAGACGTTAAAGCCAAGTTTCTTAATGGTCTTGGTTGCGATTTGTTGATTGACCGCGCTATAGATTTCATGTTAGAAAATCATTGCAATCGGATTGCCTAAACCCAGTAGGTGGTTAACTTACTTATCCTCGACGACAAGAATTTGAACCTTGGCTCTTTCCGACTTGGGAAGGTCTTCAATTTCGTAGGTGAAAGGCGCCAGCAGGTTAGATGGCCTCTTAGGCCGATGCCGTCTCGGCTTGTCCAATAGGCCCTTATCTGCGGACGGCGCACCCAAGAAATGTTCGTGCTCTGAACTATTACATGAGACACTCATCTCTGATTGTAACCGATCGGGTAAATGACCAAGATCGACAAGTCCATCCCGCTGCGGATTTTGCGGTTTATTGAACGGTATCCAAAAAGTTGCAGTCGTGCCATTGCCAATCGTAGACTCTAATGTTATTCTTCCACGCATCAGATCAACGAGGTTTTTCGATATTGTTAACCCAAGTCCCGTTCCCCCGAATTTTCTAGCTGTCGATGCATCCCCTTGACTAAATGGTTGAAATAGGCGCTTCAAGACCTCCTCTTCAATCCCAATGCCGGTATCCTCAATAACAAATTTGACCTCGAGGGTATCATTCGTCTCCCTCTCTTTTACTACCGAAAACTTAACGTAGCCGCCGGTAGTAAATTTAATGCTATTAGTGAGAAGGTTCGTAATAATCTGTCGGACGCGGCCGGGATCTCCGAGAACTACAAGATCGTTCTCGATATCCGCTGCTATATCGGATCGGAAGTCCAGGCTCTTTCTCGCGGCCGCGAAACTTAGCATTTTAGAAACATCTTGTACCACAACAGAAAGAGAGAACTGGACTTCCTCAATATCAAGCCGTCCAGACTCAACCTTGGAGAAGTCTAGGATATCGTTAATAACGGTTAGTAACGCGTTTGCAGATCGACTAAGGTTCTCTGCATAGTCTCGCTGCTCCTCATCAAGAGACGAATCTAGAAGAAGCTCTGCCATTCCTATCACACCGGTGATAGGCGTTCGAATTTCATGCGACATCTAATAAAAATTTTGTCAGAATTTACACGTACCCCTAAGATAACGAGAGAAAAGCACTCCACCTACGTTCGCCAAAAATTGACTCTTCAGACGACTCGCCTCTTTAGCTGCCGCTTCGTTGGCCTTAAGTTGCCTCTTCTCCTTGACTTGCACTTCGAGATCTTGCTCCCGTTTCTTCAACTCGGTAACATCCATGATGACGCCAATGGCACCTTTGATGTGTGACACGGTAATCTGGCCATGCTGCTGGAACTTATCTACGTGTGGCAAGAACCTAGTACGATAATAGCAATCGTCTAAATGATCATTAATAAATTCCTTCTTTAGTCGCGTGAGTACCTACCCAGCTTATGTTCATGTACTGTCTCTGACGTCTGCTCACCAGCCAACACGAGCTTCAACGGTTCGAGAAATTCGGGAAACTCATCTATGCGTAGATGTGGATTCAAGTTGGTGAATACAGTGTCGATGCTCTTTCCGACGTATGTCTCTGGGTCAGTTCCGTCCGGGTCATCACCACCTTTCATAGCGTTCCAGGTCAAGGCGCCCTCTAGCATTGTAACTTTGAGATCGTTGTCTACGGCGAATATCGTAGTCTGAGCGTGTATAAGGACGCTGAGAAGTTGTTCTCTCGTTTGCTTCGCGGCCATCTTCGCCTCGAGGGCCTCGTGAACATCAGTACAGGTACCAAACCACTTTTCAATCATCCCTGTGTGTTTGTTCCTCAGCGGCAACGCACGTCCTAACATCCATCTATACTCGCCATCTTTGCTACGGCAACGATACTCGGTGGTGTACGGCTCCCCGGTAGCTATGCTATGCTCCCACCGCTTCTTGCTCAGCGGTATATCATCCGGGTGGAATGCACACTTCCAATTGATACCCATCGAGTCTTCCGGCGACAACCCGGTGTAATCGTACCAACGGCTATTGAAGAAATCATGCAATCCGTCTGGCCTAGTAGTCCAGACCATTTGCGGCATTGTATCGCAGATGAGTTGAAACCTTTCCTTGTCCGCTATCCTGATTTCTGTGATCTCCTGGGCCATACCAGTTACGTTGCGACAGGTTATTATACCGGCAATAACGTCTCCGGTCTCATCGTCCGTAATTAGCTCACCTAACACATCATATACAAGACGAATATCCTTCTTCTTATCATGCATGCCAATTCTCCAAGAAGAGAAAGGCTTCCTCTCTCTTATAAGCACAGCAATAGGGATCTCAGACGGGCTGTATTTTCTGGTAAAGTCACCATCCCAAACTTCCCATCTAGGAAGTATATCAAATCCATCTTGATAAGTCCCACCTGTAGTCGACACAAAAAGATCCCGAGCAGCTCTATTCATAACAGGGGTGCTGCCATCTACCCACATAGAAAATATCGGCGTCTCGGTCTTGTCAAGAAGTGCATCCTTAATAATAGTCAACTTCTGGAGGTACGACGGAGTGCTCGTTTGAATTAGACGTGAGGGAGGACCGTTTGGAGGAAAGGAGGCCGACGAGACCGAAATAGAACAGGGACTATCGCCGAAGGACGGGGAGCTCGAAGAACGACCCGAGCCAATTGATGGGGGGTTGGAGTTAAAAATAGATCTACGTTCGGCGGCATCAAGCGTGGATGGTCGGGCGACACGAACACGTCTAGTTGAAGTCGTTGACGGAGGGGGCGATGATCCTGTGCTGGTGAATGTTAGGGTAAAATAGGTTTGTTGATTTTCGATCTCCCATATTGAAATGATCATCTTCGCATACGTTTGGTACTCGGATCTTTTCGATCTGGGAACTCCAGCAATGTCGAAATTCTTTGGTAACACTACCACGTCAACGACAGAATTCGTTGTCGGCTTACCCAAAACGCCACCGGGGGGCTCCGATCTCGCACCGTCTGCTGTAGGTATGGCCTCTCCATCTACGTTATTATTATTTGACGGCAAGGTGTCGGTATCTTGCTTCGGGCTCATCTCAAGTATCAACTCATCCAAGAAAGATTCCCAAGAAATCCAGACCGGTCTCCCATCCTGAACCATGTCAATACCAATCTGCGAGAGCGTTTGCCCTCGAAGGCTCTCGCACAGCACAGCCGGGTCGTCCTCGGGCGGAGGCGCATCACCGACCATGCCTAACAACTTCCCCATGGCCTCGTTTGCCAAGACGACAGTCTTTAAGTTATTTAGGACCAGTAGTGGTACGGGCAAGAACTGCATAGCCGAGTAGGCAAGTTGACCCGGCGTAATAAAGGGCATGGCCAGTCTCAGAGGACTTACGGAGGCAGAACGCCTCTCCATCATCGATGGCATGTTCGGCATATCTCGCAACGTGCGATTGGGGCTAAGGGAAAGAGGATCGCCATCCCGAAGACAAGATTGTTGGTCAATTGGAAAGATGGCGGGTCTGCAGTTCTCGTCCAAACGCTGGTTCGGGGGTGGGACGAAATCTGGAGCTGATGCTGGAGTAGGCGAAGATTCCGAGGTCATGGATATGGATATGGAATTCGGGACGCTCAAAGAGTTTGAAGACGTCATGTCGCCGAAGCAAATGGTTCGGATAGAGGAAAGCCCATGAGCCACAACAGCTACAAAGCAAAACGCAGCCTGTACGTCGGTCGTTAATCGTTAGGTAAAGGAATTAGAGCGAGATTTTTTTTTTCCAGTTTTCAGTATTTCCAATGTGTCCTAGCGAAAGATCCGACGAGAGGGTTTCTTAAGGTTCTGCTAATCGGGTGGCCATGGATCGATCGGTAATACAGTGGTATCAGTGGTATACGCAATGGCCGGAGGCAACGGTTGGCTAAAGGGTTGCTCTTCTAATGTCTAATGTCAGATCCACGCCGGACAGCGCACCGTCCACGGGACTACGGCAGACGGTCTCGAACGTTCGGTGACACTAGGCCTAAAGAGAACTACCAATGCCGTATTAAGGAATGACTTCCTTCGAAGAGGATTTAAGAAGTGGTAGGTTACCCGCAGCGTTTGTTCAACCCCTCGGGATATGTATGTGCGAACAACGCCGCGGCGGCTTGATATGATCACTGTCTCTGCTCGGGCAGAATGTAGAATAAAGTTGTAAAATAGAGGAATGGGAGAGAAGTTCAATTAGGTTAGATCTGTTGGAGTCCGAGTAAAAATAAAAATAAAAAAGAACGGACCTTTGTCGGTGTGCGGCATTGGATGAGCTAGACCGTACCTACCTAAATGCAGCTCACTCAGCTCACATGCCGTACCTGGTACATCCCTAAGGTACGTACTTGCACATAGCTAATCCTTGTATCCATTAGGAAATAACGGGGAAAGAGCTCAGAGCTTACCTGATACGGTTTGCCGGGAACTACGCCGTTATTAGTTAGAACCTTCTGATCTCGTGTTGTACAAGAGAATGCTTTCGGTTGCCAAATGCAATCTTTAAATTCAAGGTTTACAAGGTTTGAAGTTCATTCATATGTAATATAGTACAATAAGACCCTCGATTTTCAAAGCTGTCGATGTAACAGGTCCGATTCCAACGGGAACGACGGTATCAATTCAGGGTCCTACGCAAGCCATGTTAAACCATGTTAAACCATGTTAGGCGATCGAATGAGAAGTGTTCGTTGGGGGTTGAAAGTGGACCTGACAGGGCTCTAGGCAATCTAGGCCGCCTAAGACAACTACCGTACCCGGTACTGAATCTATACTCGATCGTATTCCCGCCGTGATTGGAAGATGAGACAGAAAAGGTTACGGACTATCGATAGTATCCATCTACCTAAATCCATGCAAGGGATAGGCCATACTGAACTAAAAAACTCCCTAAAAACTGCTAGATAATTTACTTAAGACGAAATAGAATTTCGGTGACTTCAATCTTATCCATACATTACACAACTTCGCCAACGGATAGCAACAGCATCGCAAAACTTGATGCGGTGACTTCCCTTCGAAAAGATTTATATCAAACTGCAGCCAATAGATAAAAAGTACATATACATCTATACAATTATCGTGCAGGGTTTAGGATTTTAGCGCCAGGTAGATCGATAAGCGGTTGCAACGGCCGCCATGTGGGATCAGCCCCAGAATGACGTCGTGGTACGATAATCTCCCGAACAGTTCCAGCTGCTCCTGCTGCTCTCGTGCTTCACACCGTCAGCTCGACTCGATTTCCCCGCCTAATTACTCCCTCAGCTCCGTTACTGGATTGCTAAGTATGTGATGAGATGCAGTGTACATACAGTCAGTACGGGGATTGCTAGATTGTTAGATTGTCCAGCCTTACGTACTTAAGGATCGGCTTTTTGCCTCACTCTACCCATTCTAGTCATCAGGGTTGTAATGATCCTGCATCATGATGTACATATCATCATAACAGACCGGTTAGCTGATATAGGAAGGAAGGAATTGTGTGCAGCTAGGCAGGGTCGAAGACACTTCTCGAAATATCGACCAGTCAGATTATCTCAGCAATGTAACCACACAAGCAGACAAGTTAAAAAGTGAACATGAGAAAATACCGTAGCGGGAAAAGGGGGGTTTTAAGAATTATTCTTCTTATAAAAATATTATTATGAATAGAATATTTTGACTCGGTGTAAGTACCTTCCCATACAAATTTGGTGAGAAGGTACATTGATCGAATAATTCATCCCTTAGAATCATTCTTCCACTGTACAATGCTTCCGAAATAACCTCACTTTTACTGAATTATTTCGAGAATCATTCCTTGCTATCAAATCATTATTATTAATAGCTATCATTCTATCGAATAATACTAGAATCATTCTTTAGATTAGAATCAAATCAGCAAATAAGGAAGAATTATTCCTTGAACTGCA